>NW_016161882.1:0-21674 GCF_001687245.7 Rhagoletis zephyria | reverse complement strand
TTGTGTGTGTGTGTGTGTGTGTTTCTTGTGCTTTTATTTCAACACCGACAGCACAAACGTTACACATACATACATACATTTTTAAAAGCCTTCGTACTCCTATAACTGCATTACAACGTTACGTGACATTTGTACACGTGTTTACATTTGCATTCAAGAGTGTGTGTGTGTGTTTGGGTGTTAGTGCTGTGTGAAGTGCCAACACTAATCCGTGATCCATCCACTGGTCAGTCGATTTTGCCATACTTTTGCAAAGTTTCGCACTACATTCCTGCTCAACTCAACTTTGTTTGCTACCTTTGCATTTTTTATTTGCTTTACAATACGTTTTTTTTCCCAAACTCCCTCGACATCATACAACTTTCAGTGTTACAATAAAAATTCAAACTTTTCCAACAATAAAAAATGAGCCGGAGGCACCTGCAGCATTCAACCTACAACAACGATGAACACGTCGCTCTGCCATCATTCCAATCATTTCTTTCTATGCGAAATTAGTCATATTTGCCTACAAGGGTTAAGGTATAATGGATATAAGCTCTCCGGCTTTATTTAGGATTGTTCAGCTTGGCTACCATTTTTGCATTCTAATTCGCCCTCAAACCCGCACATGTACATACATACATACGTATATCCACACATACAACGTGCATATGCAAGAGTACGAAAAATTTTGAAAAAAAAAGACGAAAGCCATACATACATATTTACATGCATATATGTAAGAGCTCGTGCGGAAAAAAAATATTCATCCTGTGTTTGCTGCCTACATACTGACCATTTCGGCCTTGGGCAATTTTTTCACTTTGCATGCCTGTTTATGTATATATATATATATATGTATATACTTATGTAGATATGTGAAACAAAAGGTATATTGGACGGGTGCAACATTAACAGGAAATTTGAAGCAAAAAAGTGCAGAAGGGCAAGGTGACTCGGCAATGGCGTTTGCTAGCATAACTTCGAACGTAAGTGTGTAAAAACTTTCGAAACGAAGCAATTTATATGCTGACGAATAGTTGTAAAACTCGTAGTAACATAAATATGCACAAACATACATACATATGTATACTCACACACATGCCCACCGCATAAGTTAAGGCATGCAGTACAGACTGCCACGTGCAAAGTCATAAACTTTCTTCATTATTATCTTTTTTGAATAATTTTGACTGCAAATAGGCCGATTTTTGTAAAGTGTTGTCAGGTGTAATATGTAGTTTATTTGTGTGCTATTTGATACAGGGTGCTTCATAGTTCACGTATAATTTGATATGCGCACAACAAATTAATAAATAACTCTTTAGTGACTATTTTATTTGACCAAGGACATTTTTTTTTATGTCCACCGAAGCCCTTCTCTCCAAAATTGTTTCAGAAAAAAGTATGGCGGATCCAATATGGCGGAAAATTGGAGAGGTTTTGGCAGTTATTTATTATGAATTTGACAACGAAGGATCCAAGATGTGGAATTTTTTTTTTAGTTTATGGATTTCGCCATACTGGATCTGCCATTTAGAATTTTAAATATTCAGGATAATGTTAACAAACAGCAATCCCTAAAAGCATCGTTCAACAAATTTCAAGTGGGTTAAATAATTTTTCACAACATTCGTATCAAATGAGTTTGTGTCTCGCCTATAAGAGATCGAATTTATAGCCGAAGTGCTACTTTGAACTAAGTACAGAAATAAGAAGTTATAAGTCCTCTCTTGTCTAGCAAAAGCGACACTCTATAAGCCTCTTCGGTGAGACTTTCTAAGCACGTTTGAGAACAAATAAATTCTGCGCAAGATCTCCAAATTCCTATTGAGGCGAACAGCAGAGATGACAGAAGGCTATCCGAAAATGTAATTAGATTCTAGATATGTAGGTACTGTTCAATATTTCAACTATTAAAACACCCTGTACACTTTATTTACTGATTGGTTATTGCCACGTTTTACATATTGTCCATGCGTAGTAGGTATTCAGCAGCTAGTCATAATACTCTAGCAAAATTTTCACATCATAATAAACGAAAAATATATAAAAATAAACAAACTAAATAAGTAAAAATTTAAAGATAGTTATGTATCCGGAAATGGGAAAACTTTTTCAATTTTTTTTTTCGCGCATCCTTTTGGAGTTCGTTAATAAATATTTGCGTTTATAAACACAGTGGTGGAACAAATTAAAGCCGCACCATATATTGACAAGTCTTAATATATTATTTTGTTAGTTATTTAATTTTGGTTATTTTGTTTTAAAAAACTGTGGTTCTCTCTTAAAAAGGAAACGTGTACATCCATCTTTCAAACTTTGTGCAATATTAAAAAAAAAACTAACAATTTTTCGAAAAGATTTCGGATTTTTTAAATTAGATTTCCTAGAAAAATTCAACATCGCTCTATCTCAGAAAACTTATCAAGAACGCCCTACTTTAGAATGAGAAATGATTGCATAAACTACTAGTTGCAATCTCACCATTCCCATAGGAACTAGTCCTTAGATAGTTTCAAAAAAGCGAATTTTCTGTAATGTTTGCATGAAAATAATCCGACAATATTTCTGCATTGCATTTTCGTTTTTTTTTTGTTTTTAACTCCATTTCCTTGCGAAATTGCATTCCATGAATAGATATTTTCATTGAAAATTGTTATTTTTTTGCACCTAACCTCCGGTAAGCCTTTTAATTCGGTGCGATGTCAATTATATTTACATGCATGCGCATAAAAATCGCACATGCACGAATATTAGTTTATTTACTCTCAATCTACATATTTTATTTCCTTGCATAAAATCAATTTGAATGCATTGATGATCCGCAGTTACCATGTTTTTGTTACACAAATGCCGGTATTTTTCACTTGAATTTCAAATTTACTCAACTGCGTGAACAAAAAGAAGAAGAAAAAAACAAAAAAAAAACAATTGAAAAATTCAAAATATGTAAATAAATACACACATGAGCAATCGCATAAAAAAGCCGCAAAACTCTGAAAGGCGCTTACATAAATTTACACATTGTCAGTTCGTTAGAGTTGTTATTATTTAACTGACAAAAACTATTCAATTTGTTATTTAAAATTTTTTATTTTTATTTTATTTTATTGTTAATTTTTCTTTCAAAAGCACTTTATCATGGCACTGGAATTGCCGCTATGTGGAAACACACACACACTTATGTATGTAAATGGGTGTGCATATATGTACACATATCGAACATAGAATATTTGAATACTAGATCGGGAAAAGTTATGACCGAACTCAGCGCAGAGAAAGCTAAATAAATTTTAACCAAATACATAGTAATAATATAAAAAGATAAATAATACTTATTTCAAAGGAATCTTATTTTGTAATTTTTGAAAACTTCTTCTACATTTTTTACCCATTGAATTACCAAATTTGAAAATATTAATTGGTTTACCAAAACGTTTACTGGCACTAAGAACATAATACAAATAACACTCTGCGGTTTTCGTCTAGAGGTAGGCCAAAATAGACGGGTGGTACCTAAAGTGGTGAGTAAGGTAAGAAGTGTCGGAAAAGGCAAAGTGCTCCCTACTTTTCCATCCCTGATATGTATGATCGTGAAAATAGAACAAAAGGAGAAGTCGCGAAAACCTGAAATATCAGAAATGAAATCAGTTGCGCTTGAAGTCATGCAAACTGCAAAAATATCAAAATGTGCATTTTTAAAACAACTTTCGCCATGGAAGCACTTATTATATTGTGCATCTTAGTGTACCTTATTAAAAGTGAGAAAAAAAAGTGGTATAAATACATATGTACATGTAAGAAAAATTTATATTTTCTTATAGAATTCTTTGAAGGCTTATTCGACGATGGCGATGATGATCATACAATTGATAGAGTTGACAGCTATGATAAATGTATCAACGCCGTTTCGAAATTGCGCAGGTAAGATTAGCTACATATGTATATATACAGTCAGTGTCAAATGTTAGTATACACCTCGTTCTAATATAATATTCACAAATATTTCAATGAAAATTTTCTTTATTAATTTTTATGATAATATAGTTAATTCTATAACATAAACTATGTAAGCCAAAGTTTCACACTTTATATTAAGATCACAAATATTCAAACAATTTTCATTAAAATGACACATTTTTTATTCGGAGTCTCTAGAAAATTTTCGATATGCAGTTTTGTAGCCAATTCAATTTTTTAGTTTTTTGTTTTTTTTGTAAAGTGTTGCGCATTTTTTTCCACATAAAAATAGATTTAGATACGTTATATGGAAAAAAATGCGCAACACAACACACTTCTCAAAAAAAAAATTCTAAAAAATCAACAGTAATTTTATCAACTTGGGACAAAGTGCAAGTCCTGAACTAAAAAACTGCTGAAGTGTCAAAAAATGGCAAAAATGCCAAATTTCAAAAAAAAAAAAAATAATTAATTAAAATATAATTTGGACTTTGGTTTTCCGAAATATTAATGAAAATCCAATTCGTCTCATGCATTCTACTTCATGTCGATGAGTTCATTAGAAATGAGTGAAAAGTAAAAAAAAAACTCAGTTCTTCAAGAGCATGCACTTGTTTCACCCACAAAAACGAAAATCTCAATCTATGAATTTATTTAAAAAATAAAACAATTTCATGAACAAATCAACATTAAAAAGTCAATGTTCCAGATTCATCATTAGCCGGTCTTTTCTCGCTTTGGCACTTTCCGCGTTCTGCAATGGAATCCTCAAACATTTTTTTTGTGGATCGCATTATTATCGCTTTTCAAGTTCCATCAATAGTTAGCAAGCATGTGGAGGTTTGACTTCCTATCATATTATTTCTGCATAGAGTGGCTTTGTCCTGGTGGAATCGTTCGCCATGTTCTTCGCTAGTGTTTTTGAGTTTTTTTTACTAAGTTTTTTTTTTAATTTTCACCCAATCCATCGACATGAGGCGAAACCCATCAGACGAATTGGATTATCATTAATACGTGTTTTTTTTTCTTCGGAAAAATTACGTCCAAATTGTATACAGATATATATATATATATTTTTTTTTTTTAATTTGACATTTTTCGACACTTCAACAGTTTTTTCTCAAAAACTGGACGTGCTAGAAAAATCTTGTAAATGCACTTCAAATCAGAATCAAAAAATCTATAAGATGAGGTCGGCCCTGTTTTTGAGATAAAATTGGACCAAATTTTGTTGAACCATGTAATTAAATGAAACAAATTTTTCATAAAAACAATTGTGAATATTATATAAGAACAAGGCGTATGCTAACATTTAACACTGACTGTATTCGCAATGACTTGACTTACATATGTATGTACATATATACCTATTTGTATTTATATGCATACGCGAGTTAACACTCGCAAATATGTATGTATGTATATATGTACGTGTTGCGCATTCTCTTTAAAATTACTTAACTAAAGAACGCCAGCTTGTCAATAGAATAGATGAAAAATTCTACTGTGATTTGCAAAAAATAAAAAAAAAATATGTATGGATTGATATTCATGCTTTGCGGGAAGGTAAATACTCCAATATGATCTGTGAAATTTGTTGGTTCAGGCTGTGGAAAATGAGTTAATACACTTTTGAAGAACATGTGGGATATACGTCATACATACATACATACATACATACATACATTCATATACATATATTCTTTTTTTTCAAACTCTTCACCATAAGACATTGCTACAATGAACCAAAGCTTTACCTAAGGAGTGGACGGATGCCGAATTCAAATGAGCAACTTTTGGAAATTCGCACTCATCGCGGTTACTGTGCAGTTTTTAATTTATCAGCGATAAGAATTTGGCCAAAATCTTTTCTAGATTTACTGCAGGACCGCAGTTTAACAAGGTTTACGAGCAATCCATACACTAATAAAGTATTAAGGCAATTTGGAGTGCCTTCTAGGGAATTGAATCGAAGGATTATTATTTAAATCAGCAATTGGTAAGACGCAATTATAGAGGACTAATTTTATGTCATAAATTCAATTGCACATCGACTTATACTATATGTATATCAATATATTTTTTTATAAAGTACTTAAACTGTACTAAAATTACCAAGGCGAAGTCTTGTTAAAATTAAATTTCACTTAACTTTAATCGAAAATTGATTCTGAGATCTATTTAAAAATGGAAAAATATGCACTCATGTTCTATACTTCAGTCAATGTATGCATATGCATATATGTATTAATATATGGCGCTTGCATTTAAGTTTAGCGATTTTATGTAAGTAAAAAAAAAATAAATAAATTTAATCCGGTTTTTAAATTGCTATTAAAATTAATATATTTGTAAATAATTTTCAAATACGCAAAATATTTGAAACGAAAATGTAAGTACTAAATAATATCAGTAAGTATTCAAATGATCTGCAGTCCTTTTCCTGTTAAATATATGTAAGTCTGTCGCATGAAAACCGAAAAAGGTTATGATCCCAAAAGAGGTAGATTCCAATATAGGACGTTCTTCAGCCAAATTCTGAAATCGGGCCTTCTGGAAAAGTTATCCGAGATAGGGCGTTTTCAAACCCGCTACCGAGATAGCTCGATCTTCCACTCAGCCGTCGATATGCCGATTAGTGCGGGTCGGAATTTTTATTTTCCATTCATCCGTTGTAATGGTGAAAATATATTGTTTTATGACGTCAATTACAATCCTTAATAATATTATAGTGTAGTTATGAATGCTTATTAATGCTAATATTATATTATAGTTATGAATGCTTAAGACATAAAGTCCTGCGAAATCAACACATAGGAAATGAGTTTTTGTATATCTTTTAGCTTAACTGTGGTGCATGCATATCTTGCAATTTTGTTTCTTGTTTTCAGGGACAACAGATGTGCGTTTACCATCAGGAACTAGTAATTCGCACTATAAAAAAGTGTTATTTAATAAAAAAAATATATATGTAAAGCAAATCGATGTATGCCAACCTGAAGAGCTTCATCAAAAAAACATTCAAAATCAGATCTGGTTGAAAATCGTTTCCTCATTTATGGGTTATACCAGGGGCGAACGCAGGTGGGTGTTTTGGGGGTGCCTCACTCACTCCATCACTCCGAGATTACCTAATATTTGTGAAAGCAAACTCTGAAACTCAGATTGCGTACCTGTAACCGATAAGAAGGAATAGAAAAGTTAAATGCGCTTAGTTTTTTAAGCATTTTCAAAAGTTTGTCGCGCAATGGCGTAACTCTCGTTCGGAATTTTGCATACGGTTGGGTTCATTCAATCGATTTCACAATTTTTAGCAATATATGTAAATATGCTTATAAATTATAATTTCATCGGTCTGTTTGGTTACTTGAGGGATTTGCCTTTGAATTCTCTAATCGCATGCCAAATTAACCTCAATTCTGTAATTCTGTTTTGGTAATCAAATTACTTGAGCGTAAGGATGGCAAAAAGTGTGCTAAATTACTTTTATTATCTACACACACACACATACTCGCCTTATTCTATTTTTATTGTATACATTAGTACATATATTAGCTTCAGCTTCATAAAGTTCAAACACTTGTCTGGTGGATAGGTGAAAATTTATGCTCCGCAAACATGCAATGCACCCGAAAAATCAGGGTACCAAAATGTACAAGCGGGAGTTGGCGCTTGGTGTCTATATGTGTGTGCTTGCTGAGTTTTGACGTGGTGTTACGCTTGTTCTTTTTATTGTAGCAATGTAGCTAATCATAAATATTTACTTAACATCATTAAATTTAATTGACTTGTTGCACGCGCTTGCGCACGCTACATTGGTGGTGGTGGTGGTCAGTTATCGCAGCATAGCGGCCAGCGGGCAGCGGGCATCAGCTTGCAGTCGGCGGCAGTCCGCCCGCAGAGTGTTGAGTGGTAAGCTCAAACGGAAACCGTTGAGAGAAACAAAAGCACAAAGGATAATTCAGCACTTACATATACATACATACATATGTACAGTTGCATGTAGTCTCGTGGGTGGTGGGGTTGCAAATTTCTGAAAAATAAGAGGCAACTGCGCAGCGCTGCATGAAATCCGGCAGCGGTGGCGGTGTTAATGCGAACGAAATAATCTTAAATTACGACGAAACTAATGGCTTGTATCCGGAAAGTATTATTGCGGCGCAAGTATTCGCAAAATTACATTTATACAGGTACCTACATACATACATACATACATATATGCCTATTTAGTACTGACAAACATACAATTAAAATGATTACAACATTTGTGTGCGAATGTGCTTGAAATTAGCACGAAATCAAAACAAAACATGCAACATGCAACATGGTGTGTGTAGCGCTCGTTTACATGCGCACTTTTGAGGTTACCAGATGCGCGGGATTTAATTAAACCTAATATGGGTCACGGAAGCGCACACGCACATCCGCACCACAACACAACAAACATACAACAACGCATAAATATACAAATGTAGTATGTACATACCTATACACATATCTACATAAGAGCTACATTTAATCCGCTGTAATAACGTGTGAAACATGCCACAAATTGAATTGAATGCCCAATTAAAATTAAAAAAAAAAGTGGATTGAAGTGTCTACCGAGCTACGGGGACAATCCTTCCCTTCGCCTACTAAACAAAACGAATGCTTCGTTTCTTACGGTCTCATATTCTCTCTCATCATTATATCTCCATTTTTCAGTTGGCGCGCGCAAAATAAGGATTTTGAATAAAAAAAATTTGTTTGCAACTATTTTTTAATAAACAACTAAGTTTAGCAAATAAAAATGAACAACTTTATAGCTCGTTAAATACTAGTAATAACAAGTGCATACATAGGCTAGGACGAACCGATTTTTTTTTTTTTATTGACGGTGTCACTAATTTTCCTTTATACAATGTTATTCGACGAATTGTTAATGTGGGAAAAATTTAACAAAATCTTCAACAAGAAAAAAAAACTTGGCAAAAGTCAACGGCAAGTCCTATCTACTTCAAGCTTGCTTTATCTACTACAAGAAATTAATGAAGGGGGCTGAAATTTTTCCACGACTATTTTTTGTGACCATCATCGAAACTTTCTTATGGGACCAAAAGGAAAAAAAATCCGTTTTATTTGGCACAGTCTAATGTACATAGATAAGTACATATTTAGAAAAACAGTTATGCATTTTGCTTTAAAACTCCCTCTGCCAACGGCAGTAATTCCACTCTGCGTGTTCTCTCAATAGCTTGCAAACTTTCATCAACTTCACTCAATTCCTAGCTGTCGACATGTTCTAATATTTACCAAACGTGTCAAAATCGCGTTAACGCGCCATCACGCGCTCACCTCTAATAGCCCCGGGCCAGTATTGCAGCGAATAATCTTTTTTATGTGATATACTGCTAAACTGGCTACTAGTCAGGGAAAAATTATGCAAAATATTTTAATTGCAACCACTCGACTACGCGGATACCAAATTTTCGACTCGGCCTTCCCATTTCCAGAGAGTGGAATATGTAGCTCAGATGTGACCCAAAATCAACGCCGCATATCTGGTAGCAGGTTCATTCCAGACAACTCGCTTAATAATTAGGTTTGGCAATATGAGTACATACCCAGTACGGCATAGCTCGACCATTAATTTATTTCTAGTTATGTAGCAACTAACATCAAGTTGATGTAAAAATACCTAGCAGCCTCATTGAGATAAAGTAAGTTATAAGGACTTACAAATAGTTGCTGCCCATAAGTTGAAGTAAATATAACAAGCGTGGTAAAAATAGAATAAAGCGTAGTGGCGTAGAAAATTTTAAAATTTCTTTTAAATCGTAGCAAATTTACTACGATCGTAGCAAAGTGCTAACGCTGGTGTCCAGGTTAAAATCTCATTAGGCGGAACATTTAATTTAAAATTTTTATGTTCGGTTTTCTTTATTATGAAAAAGCATCCGTGAAGTACAGAACGAAAGCGTAACCAAACGAAACATACTGACTTTGAACTGCTTAGAGCCAAATGCATTTTAAAGTATGTACTTGACATCAAATGCAGAGTCGGATAATTGACTGATGCGTAGGACATCGCCATGTTAAAGTCAACAGTTCGTTCCAAGGAAGAAAGTCAGAGCCCGAATCGCGGCATTCGTGATCGAGTGGTTACTCGTTTCGAATCGAATGAAACAAAATGGCAGCTGTTTTCTTCACAATACAATTTCAACGAGCGAAGCACACTCGCTATCGAATGCCGCGATCCCAAAATCAAATTTCGATTCGAGTTACGTTCGATATTGAATCCCGCGATTCGGGCCCAGATCTTCAACTAGTTGTGGTGGGTAAAAAACTGGTTGAACATCGATATTTAATCCATGTGATGTGACATTGTTCAATAACTAGCAAAAGGAGCCTTCTGAGTTGTATAGCGTGTATCACTTTTCTATACCAGATAGTCTCAACTAGCAAATCGCAGATTGAGTTAATTCTAACTACCATATAAGTAAATATTAAGTTTTTTTTGATTTAAATATAATTTTGGTTGAAATATTAACACATTATAGCTGGTATCGCAATTACCTTTGTTGCGAGGAAGATTACGTTATTTGGCAGCTGATTGACAGTTTGATTTTTGAGTTGCATTTCCTGCCTGCTCTTTGTTCATCATTCATATAGCTGTACATGTACATGTATATATGTATGTATATACTCGTATGCAAACTGATAATGTGGAAATGAAAGGTTTAATAGTTCGCGGTTGATTTTGAATGACAAGTGCCATAATCATCTCTTTACATCGTATGATAGTTTTTTTCTTAACCATCGCCATTTTTACAAAGTGTAACCTGTCAAAGCTGAAAACTGTAATGGATATTTATTTTTTAGTGGTCTCCTTCTTCACTATTGGCTATAAAAAGAGGGAAAACTTTGAGGTGTAAAAGCCAGGTAGTGCGGTATGTAATTTTTCTATCTTGTCAGTTAATTTTTTGAGGAAAAAGCTTGGAAATAACATACGCAATTTTAGCAGTATTTGTGACTTGCTCCAGCTCTCGGATGACATTGAAATAAGCATGAGTGTTTTGTTGGAAATTGTAAAATTGATAAAGTATATATTACAACGGGATTTCACAACCAATTTACAAGCTATAATATCGTAAGATCGGAGATGGATAATTGGACCCGCCTGTCTGCTCCAGGTTGAACGTATGCACACAAATATGCCCGTAAGTTAGTTAACTCCGACTTTACATACACAGAATAACATACGAGTTTATACCTGAATATATGAATAAGTTGAGAATTGCCGTTATCTGTGGCATGCAATGGCATTGATTATGGAAAAGTTGAACAAGCCGCGTTACCTTCGTTGCGGTTCAATCTGCTTCGGCCTCATCATTGCCATAAAATCTCAATTCTCAGAGCTGGATAGGTATTTACATATATTCAAGCCTAAATACCCAGTAGGGAAATTAACAAAATCGATAAAAAAAGGAACATTTCAGGACACATATGTACATTTGTATGAATTAACCGATAATATTGACTTTAACGTCTTCTACCATTTATTAGCTGGGTTTACTTTTTCGATTGCAATCAGAGACCGGCTTTGATGCTATAAAAGACTAAAATCATTCGACTGAACTATTGGTGCTTCTTAATGCTCCTACGGAGTGGCAGTACGCCACCACGTACCAATCAACCACAGCAGCTCGATATCTGGAGTTTTTTATTTGACAAAAATTAGCCAAACGAGCATAGCGCAAAAAGAATACAATATAAATAGGGAAAATATTTTAATCTAGAATTTACTATTGAGTGGTTTGCGAAAATATCAGCAGGAATTTTCGGTGTAGATTTCTAAAAATTAAGCGCGACGAGAATTGGGCTTGCCAGATTTCTTAAAAATAAATGAACGCAAACATATTGTTTGGCATGCATTCTGTTGATGTAGCATTTTAGGCGGCGAACTGTCAAACAGCTGCAAAAGAAAATACAAAAATAAAATGAAGGGATACCCTTAAACTCGTAAAGTCTTAGCTTTGCGAAAAGCTGTAAGTAACGGGTGATTTTTTTGAGGTTAGGATTTTCATGCATTAGTATTTGACAGATCACGTGGGATTTCAGACATGGTGTCAAAGAGAAAGATGCTCAGTATGCTTTGACATTTCATCATGAATAGACTTACTAACGAGCAACGCTTGCAAATCATTGAATTTTATTACCAAAATCAGTGTTGAAGGCGTATAGCATCTACGATTAGCCAACTCTTAAAAAAATTGGAAGGGAATATGTCTGCAAGTGTTCATGGTAGAACTTGGTATGGAGTTACATGAAGTCAATCCTATACTCGTGGGATTATAAATAAATTAAATGAAACAAAAAATTAAGCAAATTTCAGTTTTATTATGAAGTTGTACTAGGTATATGGAAATCTCCACATCCTTTGAAAAGGAAAGGAACTAGACTAACTACATACGTATGTGCATATGTAAATAGAGCTAAATATAATATTTTAAGGCAGAAAACGATTTAAGCGAAGACACTCTCTGCTCGTACATATATGGTGCTTCGAAGTTACTAAGATAGTATATTTTTTAACACTTTATGACTCTGACGAAGAGCAGTGAGATAAGCTCATTTTAATGAACTTTATAATGGGCAAAGGACAAAGTTTTAAACTAAACTATTTACTAATTGTTTACTAAAGTAGTCACCTTTCATTTTATTTTTAAAATTTATCGCCCACTTCCAAATCAAGTTATGTTTATATTTTCCATAATTAAAACTAAAATCCAAAACTTTATAAACGGTGGTTTCTAGTTGTCAATAACACCTATACACCTATAAATATTAGAACCACAAATTTCACAACGTGATGACAGGCGGAATGTTGACTTCACTTCTGGGTCAAATGTAATTAAATATCCAAAACAAAATCAGAAAATAAACTAACCACACTAAATAATCTCATAAAGAATTAGACCAAGTTCTAGACAAGTATAAAATAATAACGAAAAGATTCAACTTCGGAAAAACATCAAAACCCCAAAGCACTAATAAGAAATGCCAACAAATTTATTTTATTAACTAAAAAGTCTATGAAACCAGCAACAAAATATTAATAAAATCACTGTATAGAGCAACTTTAAGTTGAGAATGCTTAGAGTAGATCCAGCAATACATGCATACAAATGTATGTATGTATGTATATATGTATGTATATAAACTGTAAACTTAATGTGCAGAGTAGGGCGTTTGTGTTGAACACACACTCGATTAATACAAGTAGGTACATAAATATATAAAACTCAAACATATTCCCAGCATTGAAAAGTTTCAAAAGAGGGAAAACTCAAACTGATCAGAAAGCACCCCCTGAATCGGTAATACCACGCTCACAGGTATCACATATTTTTTTATTATTATAATTTTGGTCCTGATTGGAGACGGTTAACGCTTGCCGGATTTTGGGCAAAGTACAGATTCCTCTTTAGAGACTAAAAAGATTAAAATAAAACTTGTTTTCATCTAATAACCAAAGTCGATATTACCATAGTCGAAGGTACCACATATAAATTTTGGTCCCGATTGGAGTCGTTTAAGACATCTTCGTAAGATACTCTGAACTTTGTGCTCCCTGTGCGACGCACCTTAACCGCCTCCGATCGGGAACAAAATTTATATGTGATATCTTCAAGTAGCATCGACTTAGAGGTTAAGGTAATCCGATGTAAAAACTGGCTTCCTACATTTAAGGAACACCCTAATATACATACGTATTCTAAAATAACCAGCAAATAAGGGTTAATAAACAATAGTATCTACGTAAACACATGTCGTCAACATTAAACCCAAAGGCTAAGTTTTTGAGAAATTTGGGAATGTATACAAGAAGCGAAATTCGAACTTAAGAAGATTTTAGGGCTGCTCTAAAGATGCCATTTAATTTCAATTTTTACATGTTTTTATTTAACTTGCTCATCCAAACACAGTAAAATACTTAAAAAAAACCATTGATACCAATTTGGCCTTCAGTAACTTTAACGAAAGCCGAAATGTATTTTTAACCGTCTTAAAAAAGGATATGGATGCTTTTGAATTTTGGTTTGGAGCGTATCGGATATAATACTATCGGCATATTAAGAAAATCGCTGCTATAAAATACTATTTATGCTATATTGCTGACACATTGTTCGGGAAAGAAAGTTTGTAAAATCCCGTTCGATGCATAAAAGTATATTTTAAGTATCTATTCCTGGAAATTATACCCTTTATCATTACGTTTTGGAACGCATTTCCACTAGTTCGAATGTAATGAATTTCCCTTCGGGTTAATCCACAAACACTATGGCCAACAGCATTACTGCGACAGTCGGCCAGTTATTGCATTGCCGGCGCAGCTGGAGCTGTAAAAGTGCCATCGTCCTAGCCAGGATTAACCAAAAAAAGTTGTTGCCAAAACAATTTTACGTTTTAGAGTTAAGACAACATAATTTACGGCAGCAACAAGAAACTGTGAAGAAATTGCCAAAAAAAAAAAACACTGCTAGCGAACTACGGCTACGACAAGCGACAAAAAGAACTATTCATAGTATATTCATTGCTTGTGTGTATGTGTTCCTTTTAGTTTCAGGGAACTTCACCACACTTGGTGCCTGCCACGCTGGGCATCAGAGGTTGGTTGGCTGGTTGTTGACTGTGGCAACGCCGCTGTGAAAACTTTTGCTAATTTGCGGTAATGTTAATGCCTGAACTTTGCAAGTAAAATTAGTGAAGTTGCACTGCTTTGCTTTTACTTTGCCCTTTTGCACTTTTCTGTTGTTGTTTTAAGGCAGCTGAATTTTTCCTCGTATGTATATTGTATTTACGTGCAGTTGTCCCTTTACATACTAAGTAAAAGAATTTTGAATTTTCGAGGATATCGAAAATATCGGGCCTGCTGAAAGTTGATTTGCAAATCCAATTCAAGATATCTATAACTTCGAAAAAATTTCTTTAGAAATCCAACTGGTTAATTGTCGAGATAGCACCGAGTTTCGGGCCTTTTTAATAATATGGCTTTTAGGTTGCAAGCACAAATATCAAAACTTACTTATTGTAATTTCGAAATACTAATTGTTCGTAATATATTATATTTGAGGTCAATCCATTTAGCAGCACAGACCTCAGTGTTATAGGTAAGAAGAATAGTAGTCCTCAGTAAAATCGGAGTTAATAACATTTAAGGTATGGGGGGTTAAAGACGTGGGGACAGGAATAATTTTAACCTATGATCAGTTAACTATGCAGCTCGGAAGCTCTCTCTGCTCATGTATCTATATGGTTACTTATACTATGTTTAAGCAAAATCGGTTCTTCGTTGCGATATCGCCGGATAAATACCGAAAAAAGAAAAAATACCACAGATGTTTAAGGAGAAGAATTTATCACATTCCGAGTGTACTTGTCAAGGAAAACAATAGCTGATTGTTGCCATACAAAGAGTGGATCGCAAGCTCGTTGGATGGTATATATCAACTTTACAAAAAATCTGAAAAACATACATATTTATCAGGCGTGTGCTTTGATCAATGCGGGCAGAGCTTTGCATCTATTTCAGGTGTTTAAAGAAATATTCTAAGGATTTTTAAACCTTAACTCCTTATCTGTACAGCTCTATCGACAAGAAGTTATATAGGTAACAGGATTACTACTTGTATATGGCAGATGGTACATGTATCGAAAATTATAAATCTCTATTCACTACCTCCATTAGGGACTAAACTTCCGCTCCTTTACTCTCTTTGGCTGCCAATTTTGCGTCATAAAGTCGCCAGCAAGAAGAGCATCAACGCTTTTTTTTATTATGACGAAAAGTAAAAAGTACCATAAATTACCGTAAAGCAGATGTCGCGGACCACCTGTTGTCCAACGCTGTCACTTTGGCATAAGATGTGCTTTAAGTAGTCGAACGCACACATAAAACCCAAACTTGGTCCCTTCGCTATTGTGACATTTACAGCGGCCCACATAAGATGGGCAACTCTTGCCGCTGGAAGCTAAATACTTTGTAATAAGAGCAATAAAAAAAAAAAAAACACAACTAAAGACAACCGCTTATTTCTTTGCACAAGTATCACAGTTTTGAGAACAATAAACTTGAAATTTGAGGAAAATCCTTCCGAGCAGGTGTAGCATATGCCAAGCGACATACATACATAGCAGCTCAAGCTGTGGGAAACTTCTATGAATTATGCATTTTGTTACTAAAAGTGGCATTCGACTGAACGAAGGCTGCCAACAAACAATGTAAAGTAGTTTACTTGCGCACTTACGCACAGCGCACACATTCAGTTACACAAAAACACGTCGAAGTTCACCCGATTGGACGCCCACTTCAGAGCACGGCGCTGCGCTAGTAAAACTAAATTAATTTTTAAGTACAGCTGATAAGGGTCGAGATAGAGAGAGACAGAGAGAGAGAGAGAGGGATACAAAGGAGGGGTGGGTGTGGACGAGAAATGTTTGCATCAATTGCTAAGAATGTCGCATATGCGAAGCTCCAAAACTGTTACTTATGTATGTATGTTGCAAGTTGCAACAGCGGCACCAGCTTACTCTGTAATACTTTGACTAAATTTTCTTTAAATATGTGTTTGCTCTTTCCTAGTTCTTGCTATTGCTTGTGTCTCTTTTTGAGTCCTTTTTTGAAAATTTGAATCGCCACAAGTGATGCTTCTAGTAAGGAAATGTTTCGATACCCTCGCAGGCATTCAAGGGATTTCTATGTAGTTGTGGCAAGTAAGCTAACAACACATGCCAAAAATTTCTTTTAAATACTTTGTGCACTTTTATTGGAGTTTCGAGAAAATTCCAATACATTAATAGTAGTTGGCACATACGATGTTCTCCCTACTATGCATTCACATATTTATGTTGTTCTGAATTTCAAGTAGAAGAGAAAACTTGAAATTTAAGGGAGTTAATTAGCGTAAGGAAGTCGAGATGTAGATAAATAAAAATGAGTAATTGGGCAGTAAAACTTTTACGTGTTATGACTTTTTGGAAAAGGCAAAATTCAGTTAAAATTTCTATAATGTTGCACTTTTTTATTTTTTTTTCCAATTCATGCATTTGTCAAGAATGACCAAGATTCGGAAAAATAATAAAGCGCAGAATGGTAAAAATCATTTGTGTTTTGTTTAGCTCCAGTGTGTTGCCGAAATATTATACCTACGTGTGTCGCCTATGAGGCAATGTTTACCTATAAAGGTATATATTTTGTATAGGTATTTTTTTAATAGAATTTTTTGAGGCCTTATGTTGGAAAAAAATGAGTAGTATAAAATTGAGTCCTTCGGATGAAATTAGCTTATGGTTACAGAAGATATGGCTTAAATTAACCGCCAAAAACATGCTTGCCGCTTGCGCGTTTCTCTCAAAGTGTTTCCGGCTGGTAAACCGAAATAAAAGTTAAAATTTAAAAACTAATCAATAAAATTGAAGTAAGATATGTAGAAAATTAACAATCAAATGTTTTCTTCGCAATATATATATAAAAGATTATTTTATTTTTCAAAAAAACCTGGGGAACAGAAATCCCGAATTGAGTGTATTGAAAATCCACAGGTCCTTCAAGAAAAAACTATGCCTCCACAACGAGCACTATTTGATGTGGCTTTCGGGCTGGCGAAGTCTTCGAAAATGATGCCGGTAACTCTGTAACAGTGAACTGTAAATATTATCGTCACATGATAACAAACTTTGTATGGCCTGAATTAGATGACACGGACTTGAACAATATGTGGTTTCAACTAGGTGGCGCCACTTGCCACACCCAAGATTCCAGAGCTAAAGAAAGAATTCAGACTCATTGCAAATGGTATACAACGCGAACTATGCGAAAAAGTCTTATAAAATTTCGATATGCGTATGCCGAGTTGCCAGATGAGTCATGGATATTGTGTTTAATCGGACAATTTTTTATATTCTATTTATATTGAATCATCTGGTAGTAGAAAAATTGCAAAAAAGCAATAACAGTTTCGATGGGGTGAACTTAGCTCTGTAGGTAAATATACAACAGTTTGTTGTAGGCCGAGGTGTCACAGTTCAAATCCACGTAAGGTCGAAAATAAGTCTAATTGGAGGTGTGTATATCTTCGAAAAATCAGCTATAAATTTAACCATTCAAAGTTATTTTTGCTTTTTCAAACTGGGAATCTATGTACAATCTATTGCTAGCAACTGGTAGAAGAAATAATAACAGGTTATCTATGTATATATTTTTCAAATTTCAGCTTAACTTTAGTATCTTAAAAATATTCACAACTTTGTATGATTTCGTTTAGTAGCGTTGCGTAAATATGTATTTACTATACTAAGCATGAAAATTGAATTATGGGATTGTTTTACGAGTGTAATTTTATTTTAAGGGCGTATGATTGGTGGTCGTTTCTCCTCAGTATATTATTTATTTTTATGCTAATATTTGTTATATGTAGTTCCACTTGTTTAGCCGCAATTTAGTATTATTTCGATGCCTATGCGGCATATTATGATCAAATTTCATTTACTCTATTATTGTAGTCAGTATTTATTGTTGTGTTCTTACCGTGATTTATCATATTATCGCATTATCGGGCCTGCATAGCGTACGACATGTGAAAACAAAATACAAATAAATACCTATACTCCCATTCACACTTTTGTACATACATATGCATGTATGTACAACTACAAAGAATATGTACATACGTATTTGTGTATGCATCCCAATAAACATTTGGGTTGGAGATCAAGTGGAAGTACAATAAAAATTTCAAGGTCCGATGTTGATTTTTAGAGTGTTTCTCAATTGGAGAACCAAACCATTCTCTAACAAAACGACACATTTGTTTTATAGAAAATAATCTGGGTTCTCCACTTGAGAAAAGTTTGCATATCAATTTGATTCAACTTTTGGTCGAACCTTGGCAGAAATGTTGGATCCCCACTTGAGAATCAAGAGTTTCTCAAAGATTTGAAAAATGTTTGGTTTTTTGCATGTTTGGATGAGCCACAAACATACAAATAAAATTTTAGCAATAAAAGGGCTAATATGCAAACTACAACTATATGTAGGCAAATTTATGTATAGGATTTTGTGTAAATATGATCTCATATGCCCATATGATATCATACATATTATAGTGTGAGTTTAGTAAATTGATTATTTTATACCCATAGCCAGATACATATGTACACATGTTATATGTATATAAATATGTAAAATTTTGTTTATTTATTTATTTTAAAGCGTAAAGTTTAGTATGAACTATTTCCATCTACATATACATACATATATGTATGCACTAAAATACAGGCAATTGAATAAAATAATGTCCGCTCTGTATACATATTTATGTTTCAAAGCTCATGCGTGCGATAGTAGTCGCCGTCAATGGATACTCAAACACGCACACACATATTTTGTTACACACACATATCTATATATGTATGTGTGCACTTAATGCTCATATAATTCATACCAAAATGCTTTATTTAATAAACATATATGTACATGTGCATATGTATGTAGTGTATGTGGGCACCAAAATGAAAATACTTACTTATGCACTTATTTATGTTTTTGTATACATTAATTCATACATCTAATAGATTTTTGAAAATTTCCACATTTTCATTTTACGAAATGCATTTGCTAAAATTCATTTGCAAAATTATTTATGCATAGTATTTACCGATGTTATAACTGGTTGCGATAGCGAGTGAGTCCTTTCATGTGAATGCATAAACTCATATGTATCTAATAATATTTATATATATATGGACATATGTACATACCATAATTAAATAGCGTATTTGAAATGCTTAAATATTTATTTAGCTATCGGCAAACGAAATTATAATTTTAGTAGTTCCCATGAGTCTATGAATTTTGAAGTTGTGCGGAAAATTGCATATTTTAAGTATTATATACATATGTAATTTAAAATAAAAAAGAAAGGATTAAAATCGTAGACAATTTTCCTTATTCACACATATACATACATTAGAGTGGTCCAAAAAAAAATCTTTTCCTTCCAAAATTCTTCTTGTTGCCGAAAGAGGTGCTGGCACCAAACTCTACGTTCCTAGATATAAATTTAGAGGATGCTTTTGAAATGTTTATAATTTACTCAAGAATACTATACTTATATACTAAGGCTATTTCAAATTTAAATGAGCTGAGCATATATCACCAGTTGCAGTTGCCATGACAACACTAGCTTCTTATAAAAATCTACCACTTTTTAAGTTCATTGAGCACCCTGTATTGGTTACTGTAGAAAATTGAAAGCTGGTATATGTAGTTATTACAAATACCAATACCAAATACCAAATACCAAATATACAAAAACTAAATTTAAAAAATGTCATTCCATTCGCTTAAATTTATTTGAACAAATCGTGTTAAAGGTCTGAATTGTTAAGAAAAATTATAGAAATATATTTAACTCAAATAAGTTCGAAACCCATTTCCCATGTATACAGTCGAGTTGTTTATTAAAAAAAACTCCAATTTAGGCTGTTTTTGCAAGGTACCGTGTAAAGATTCAAGATAGATTAAAACATTTTGTCTTCTGATCTTATATGAATGTATATGTATAATATATATTTGCTTTGGTGGTACTTATAAATATGAAACGCACCTGCATCCAACACGCAAATATCAACAGCATGCGAGTTCAAAGCGGCCACAGCCGGAAGGCAATTGCACCATTTCAATTGAGTGTATTATATACGCTAGTGGGTGATATTAGACTCAATTGAATTTAACTAAATAAATGATGGCAGGCGTAATAAATTTAAATTGGCGAGCTCAAATGTGAACGCTGAAAGCTTCGTAGCCGAAATTAAGCAACAGTATGTTAGCGGTATTAAATGCGAATAGCGGTTGAATAGCGATAGCGGTAAAAGATTCTAATGCGAGTGAAGAAAGTTTTCATAAAAAATAATAGTTTTAAAGTGAAAAGTTTTGAAAAAAATGTCTTCAATGAACTGTGCCAAATGAAAGTTGGACCATGATGAATATAAAATTTGCACTGCAGAAAACTACAAGGGTCCAAAAACTAGTTCTTAAATGAATACAACTTTTTGGTTTAATGCAGTGATAATAATTAAAAATTTATAACAGCTTTCCTAATTGTTTAGAAACGTCGTTCAAAATGTGATGCGAGGGTAAAGAAGTAGCCCAATACAAACTTAATTTTTAGAAAAAAATCACCTAAATCACGCTCCAATACACATTCCGCAACGCAAAAAATGTTAGCGCTCCAGCAACTCACAACCATGACCGCAGCTTGCTTGCTCTGCTCCATTCTCTTCGCCGTTTGGCCAAAAGTGATACTTTGTCGACCCTCGCAAGATTATTCCACCGACGGCACCGAGCTGGTCGTCGTTAAGGAAATTGTGCGCTGCACTCGCCAGGGACTCCACGAACTGTGCCAGAACGCCACAACAACGAATGAAGATGAAGAGCAGCGCACCGCGCTTAATGCGGATAATGAGTCAGTGATGGATGTTGTGGATGATTTGATTTTGTTAGAGAAGAAACCAAAGTCAACGCAACAACCACAACCACAACCACAGCAGCAACAACAACAACAACAACAACTGCACCAACATCAACGCAAACAAACACATCCCTACGGTACTTATCAACAACAAAGTGAATTGATGACATCTGCCGCCGCGCGGGAGGACACATTAGTTTCTGCCGCCGCTGC
>NW_016161881.1:5417-47534 GCF_001687245.7 Rhagoletis zephyria | reverse complement strand
ACACATAAAGGCCAATAGAATGAATGTCAAAGCAACTAGATATAAAAGCCAAAGATATAAATATAAATTATACAAAATAACACAATAATAAAAAGGAGAGAATAAAAAACAAACAAAAATATTAGCAGGCGAATGAGGAGCAAAAACAATGGCGGGCAATTAATGGGTGTGTGAGTCGTTTTTTGGTAACAAAATGATATAGCGATGAAGGTTAGGCAATGCCAAATACATAAGAAACATTGGCATTGCCACTTGAGTATACATATGAATGTATGTTATATAAGTACGAATATGTATATACATCAGACCGACAGTGAGCAAAAAGTAGCAACGGTACTTAGTGGGTTGCACCCAGTGCCCAGATGGATGGCCTTCCATGGTGCGAGTATTTTATTTTGTGTCAAGAATTATCGAAAAGTTTTAGCTATGACTCAGTAATTTACAGATTTACTGTTAATGGGCGCCAAAAAGACCGGTCATGAAACAAAATGCGAATAGAAACAAGTGAAAGTTTCATGGCCATGCAAATATTTAGTTTGTAGTCATAGGTCAAGAGAATTTAATTTTTTTGCAAAGTATTTCTAAATTTTAACAGGAAAATGGTGCTTAGAAAAAGAACCTTAGTAAATGTTTACACCAGAATAGTACTTACTAAAGTTGTTATCGATTTGTAAGAGTAATTAAAGCCAAAGATAAAAATGAGTAGAATCAGTAGTATTTACGAGTAATTATATTGGGTTGTGACATCACAGGAACTATCTCTGAAATTATATATAAACTTTTCCTATTTACATATCGATGGTGCTCTGCAGTAACGACACAATTCAATATTCAAAAAATAAAACCTCTCGAACGGTGACTAAGCTTTGGCTTCACTTTCGAATTCGATTTAATTAGATGATTGAAAGGCATTGACTTCCATCACGCCCATGCTATATTCCATAAAACCGAAAGAGACTTGCCGAGAATTTTTAATGAATTTACCGTATGACGGTACCTCGATCCTTGCGACCCCTAGACACTTTAGGGATAGGGATCACACATGGACACTACGCTATTGACATGCATTTCGTGCTCAAGTTCAGTACGTTGAAATAAGTTCTACTCGAAAATCTAATTCCGCTTTGTATTGCGCTATTGTAGTTATTCTCCAAGACTTTCCGCGAAGTAGGACGCAATATAGGAAATACAAAGATGCAACGATAGAGTGTTTCCGCCCATTTTTGTCCCTGAAGGCCAGCCTTGCAGCAAAAAAATCTTAGAAAAGAATGGCACAAGTATAGACACAGAAAATTGGCAAGACACTACATAAATATAAAGCAAGCCCTCGATATGTCACGGTGTTCGTCAATTAGCATGTTGACTCCACATATGCTATTATGGGGATTCTAATGCAGCTGAGAAACTTTCAGCCAATGTACTTATTGGGGTTACCCTAACAAGACGGTAGCACGAAACTAAAATAAGACAGAGACCGCCATTGAGACCTTATTATTTTCGTTCCATCGGTACGAAAACATTGGGATAAACATTTAGACACAAAGCCACCAGTTGTCTTCTTTCCATCTCCCTGGGCCCTATAATAGGTCACTGGTTTTCTCGTTTATAGCCTCCTAGGAAACGTGGTTCCCTTGAAGATGCAGCAGAAGGAGCTTCCTGCTTCCGTTTCTTTTCCACCCCTCTTCTGGGTGAAATCATGCTCACACAATACCAGGAACATCTTTGTCAGACAACTGCTTCTCAACACATGACCATTATAAGCAGATGGTCCGACTCCGACTCTGAAAAAGATCTAAGGGATACAACCATTCACCTTACCGCCTGGATTCACGCGTTCACGTAATTGTTTGAAATTTATGTGATGGCCGGGACCTCCAAAAGCCATGAACTTTCCGAAAGTGCGAATGGATTTCCACTTGGTTGGACAACCATGCATTACTGGAGAACTTTCTGGCCTACAAATTTAACCGATTTTTTCTGTCATATAAAGTGGGGGAACTATGTACAATTTAATGCCAACTTCATTTGCTCAGAGCATCCGTATCGGCAACTTTATCATTTTAATGGCTAAAGAATTAAAACTATTACGATCATTAAAAAATCTGGGACCGAATTGCAGCATCGGATATCGAGCGTTCGTAACTCCAAACGAAATTGTATTGGGGAAAAACAGCTGCTTTTTACTCGATACGATTCGAAACTAGTAATGATTCGAACACGAATGCTTCTATTCGGGCCCTGTTTTTACTGAAAATGGGCACAAGAAATATACTTGCACATGCATCCATATCTTAAGGCTTCAGTATGCATATGAATTCGTTTAATAAATATTCTGGAACGAGGATACATAGCGTATGAGCGACTTTTTATACTTAGTACAGCCGCACAGTGGTTGCAAATTTGTATTTACTGTTCTAAATAGTGCAGAGGCTTCACTTAGAAAAAAATGTAAAAAATCAACGCGAATTCTTAACAACTTTAAACTAGCACTTTACATTCTTCCCTATATTAAAAAACAAAAATAATTTTGCGGAAAAATTTTCCTAACATTTAAAATTTTGCTTCCGCAATTTTTTCATTTTGGGGTACCCCAATAGTTGTTTTCAACTAGTTTTTATTATGGAACATTTATTTAAAGGAACAGGATAATGGATTTTCTTCAAAATCGCTACTTTCTCGGCACTTTGCACTAAAAAATTTCTTATAAAAAATTAA
This sequence comes from Rhagoletis zephyria, assembly GCF_001687245.7. Classification (NCBI taxonomy): domain Eukaryota; kingdom Metazoa; phylum Arthropoda; class Insecta; order Diptera; family Tephritidae; genus Rhagoletis; species Rhagoletis zephyria. The sequence goes on along the minus strand of NW_016161881.1, from coordinate 44,819 downwards.
AAATTCAAAAATCGGGCTCTAAAAAATTCCTCAAAATTTAATAAGTTTTCTTAAAAAAAAATCGGTTAAAAATATGGAGGCTCTGGGCTGTTTTAAACAATTATTCCAGTTTGGAACCACTGTGAGCCGGCGAGCGATTAATTCTTTTAGAGTTTAACGTTCCGATTTATTTTCCATTTAAATGACTACAACAGTCCATGTAACTTTGAATCAATTCGACACTTTTGTGAAACCGACTGTTGTTATTTAAAGTCAAGCAAAAGAAGCAGGCACACGCAATTGTTTGGACATAACTTTCTGGGAATTGAGTTAAGAAATACATATTTTCTATCGCTGTCAGCGAAAATTTGCACAGATAAGAAAAAATGCTAATACAATTATTCAAACTGAGTAGTTAGACCAACAAAGGGCGAGCTCATCCTAGGTGCATGAGCATCGTAGCGAAAATAGTTTTCACACAACCCACCACATTTTTCCAACTAAATTAATCAAACTGCGTTAACTGATAACAGCAATAGCGAGGGCGTACAATAATTTACGCACATAATTTACCTTTTACCTTCGAGAAAAAAATGCATTAACAACATAAATGTATTCCTTTAAAATGCAATGAAGTGGAAATTTCACAGAACAAAAAAAAAAAAGAAAAACAGAAATAGCAAAGTAGAAATTCAGGCACCGCAAAACGCCCAGCAACATAATGATTGTACAGCGGCCAACTACATTGCTAAAAAAAGAAATCCTTTTATCCTTTTTACGAGTAAAATATGCGAAGTACGCAAGGTCTAATGACTGGGTGCCGCCAAGCTGATTGGCTGTCATGACGGCCCTTGAAGCTGGCGTTGTATTCAATGTCTTCTGCGTAAATATGTACGCATGTTTTCGTAAAATATTGCATGTACATATGTAGGGATTTTGCTCTATTTTGTTTTATTTTAACGCTTAGTTGGCAGTGAATTTAAAAATAGCACACAAGAATAGCTTTTAACAGCTGTGCTATAACGCCGTTCAAAGGAGCAACAGCAACGAGACGAAGTGTTTGTGTATGAGTGGTGATAAATTTGTCTGCTTGTAAAATTACTTGGCATTTTGCGAAGTTCAGAAGTGTAATATGTGCATGTACATTACGGTGGTCCAAAAGTGCAAGTGTGAAAGAGAAAAGTCGAAATTTTATTGCTCTAACTTACTCTATATTTTACAGGTCCGCCAAAATCCCCTGATAATGCAATGCGAGGACCCATAAAAAGTTGTTGGTCTTAAAAAATGGTTAAATAAATAATTGAGTAATATTATTGGAAGTCTCCTGAAGAGCACCCGAGTTCCAGTTCCCATCGAAAAATATACATTGGCATTGCCTACTGTCGTGCTAAAATAGGTAAACGTCGAAAATCATCGAAAGCTATACATTGCTGCCAAGTTTTTTCGTTTTAATACAGTAGTCGAGTGGAAATTTTAGGCAATGACGTGAAATTTTCAATACAATTCGACTCTCGAAAAACGACTTGCATTCGACACGACTCTCGCAATGAGGGCGATTGATTTTCAAGAATTTTATACCATTTCTACGAAAAGTTTTTTTTTTCCCATATAAAATACATGGAAACTTTGAGTGCTTTGAGGGACCTCTAAATATTTTTGGATTTTAAAATAAGAAAATAGGGGTACATTTTTTTCGGTATAGAACAACCCTAGTGGATGAGAGCATTAAAATTCCGACTTTCCTTTTTTTTGGGACCACCCTAATATACATACATATGTATGTGCTCGTACAATGTACACTTTTCTGTTTTTGTAAATATGCAAGTATATGTATATGTATACATAAATATCTTCAAGCATAGGGCTACAGAAACACACCCATTTCCATATGAAGTGTAGGCAAGTAAGTATGTACATACAAACATATGAGTGTGTGTATGTGAGTTACAAAGGACACTTTAAATTATGTGAGCATAAATAAACAGGAAGAATAGAACCATTTGACCTTCAAAGAGTTTCAAATCAGTGCCATCTAAGCTTTCGATTGTAGGCGCACATTAATTCGCTTGAAATTTATTTCCAACAGCAGATATAATAATAATATTTGTGTAAGGTTACTTCCATAAATAGCGTAATAATTCTTATAAAATTCTTAGAATAAATAGTATCTTCCGCAAAATTATTATCAGTTCAACAATTAGGACCTTATACTGATTAAAACGGCCTTGGTACCTCATCATTAGAAGTATTTACATGAGCCGATTTTATAAGCGCTTCAACATGGCCTGCAAAGTTGCCTGAAAAGTTGCTTTAGCTAAGGGGAAAGCGATTTTAAACGCTTTCTAGAAAATCGAAAGACAATTTAAACTGGCGATTTTGTTGAAATAGATTTTGAATCGCTTAGGAAATCGGCTCATGTAAATGCTGCTATAGATTTTAGGTCCTGTTGAAACCGCTCCCCTTGTTCTTCGCTATAAGATCCGCGAGTCTCTAAGAATCGGTCAAGATGACTGTGGAGGTGGAGGTACACTTTGATAGCATCATAGGGTTTTAAAACTCTCCAGCACGTCGTTTACGATTTTCGAGTGGTTACTAGAAACACATGGCAGAAGAAAACCGCATGTAAAACAACCGTAGGGTTAAAAGTAATCGGGGAAAAAAGCCATCAGCAAGATGCACTTGCATTTTATCATACTAAAATAGTATGCTATAAAACTGCATACCCTAAAATTTTCTGAAAATTCAGTTTAATGCTTAAACCACTGAAAGTACAAGGTATTTTGTTATGAGAATTTTGGTTAAAGCATAATTTTAAGTCGAAAAATTTGATTCTGAAAATCGTTTGTAAAAAAAAAAAAATAAAAAATCCTGGAAGCGCCAGCTGAAAAACCGTCTGTTGACAGTTTTCCCCATTCGTTTCCAAACTTATCAACATGATTAGGTCTTGGCTAAAAAATAACATAAGAAATCAATTTGATGGAGTTTGGATTTTTTTATTTTCACTTCAGACGACAAATCAGCTTTTACTCTGAATACCACCAGTTTCAAACAACCTGCTATCACTACATTATCTTTAGCTTCGAGCTCGTTATAACGAAAATCATTGAAGCCTTCTAGGAGTTAATTTTCTGATTCGTTTCCGTTTACAGATTCGGAAGAACCACATTCATCTGAATCAACTTGATTAGTCTCCTTGGGATTTGGAACTTCAAGTAAAGCTACTTATTGTTTTCCTTTTTGGCTTGAAAAAAAAACGTATCTGTTGAATACATTGCTTTATAAAAGACGCCCGACTGGATCGCACATCTACCGCCATATTGGAGCCACCATTTTGAATTTTGAAAATATGACTTTAGACTCGCAATAAGCTAGCCCAAAATCGACCCTATAGAGAGTTTTATAAATGTAATCTTTTTTTTAATTATGCACTATATTAGATCCACCATTTTGAATTTTCCAAACCTGACTTCAGATTCGTAAGTAGCGAGCCAAAAAACCCCCTTTACGAAGTCTCATTAAAACCGATCAATGGCTTCATATTTTCACCACTTTTGATGAGCTGTTGGCCCATAATGCACTGTACATATGTACATACTGCCCACGAGCACTTATGCAAACGCATTAAACAGAGAAAAAGTGTACGCTCCAAAGGACCATTTGCGATTAATAGACCTTTCCGGTGTATTATTGAATTTCCAATTACAGCTGTGAATGAATATACTAGTAGTAGAGGCAGAAAGATGTGCTTTCTGCAACATTTTACTACTTTTTGCCAATCACGAGAAGAATATGCCGCTACAAAAAAATTTTCCTACTCTAAGTATATAACTTGCACACTAGTATACAGGCAAGCAAACGAGCTGAGGTGGGGTGGTACAATGGCGACAATGTCCTACTTTCAACTGATATTGACCATAGCTAACAGGATATGATTGTTCACTTTTAACATCATAAAAAAAGTGAATTANGGCTTCATATTTTCACCACTTTTGATGAGCTGTTGGCCCATAATGCACTGTACATATGTACATACTGCCCACGAGCACTTATGCAAACGCATTAAACAGAGAAAAAGTGTACGCTCCAAAGGACCATTTGCGATTAATACACCTTTCCGGTGTATTATTGAATTTCCAATTACAGCTGTGAATGAATATAGTAGTAGAGGCAGAAAGATGTGCTTTCTGCAACATTTTACTACTTTTTGCCAATCACGAGAAGAATATGCCGCTACAAAAAAATGTTCCTACTTTATATAACTTGCACACTAGTATACAGGCAAGCAAACGAGCTGAGGTGGGATGGTACAATGGCGACAATGTCCTACTTTCAACTGATATTGACCATAGCTAACAGGATATGATTGTTCACTTTTAACATCATAAAAAAAGTGAATTACCGGCATCCATTTGTGCGACAGCACGCATTCTTCATTGCCCTGTTCGCATGCTAAAGCACGTTCTACTCAATACACTTTGCACTCAATCTACATATTACTATTTGACCACATTTTAGCATCTCCCCGCCACCTCCCTGCCCTATGATCCATACAACTGATTTTCTGTTCTGTATGCGCATAGCTACAAATGTATGTACATATATAGGCAAGTGTTAAGGCTCTGTTATGCATACTTGGCATTGCATGCACTGCTATACCATTTTTACGTAGAAATCAAAATCCAACAGACTTTTACGTATGTAATGCTGTGCGTTGGGTAACCGCTTACACGCGAAGCTCATTTAACAGATTCCTTATGTGACAACTCTCAAGCAATGCCAAGTATGCATAACAGAGCCTTGAGACCTTTTAAAATATTTTCCCTTTTATTGGTTTGTATATTTCCTATGACCTTTTCTTCAGCGAGGATCTACAACGTGTAAGCCGTAAATTGAGTTCATTCATACAAACATACTTATTGTATGACTGTGTATATGTCTTCAATGTGCAAAATTGATGGCAAATGAAATTATGCATGACAAAGCAATAAAAGTGTACAAGAAACCGGTAGCGGTTAGTAGCGGCCAAAGTAGGAAGTTGCAACATTGTTAATGTAATGCGCACATAAAAGCATATGAAATACGGAAATATGTAGCGAAATACAAAAAAAAAAAATTAAATGCAGTATCTGCGTTTCTGTGTATATGCGTATGCACATCGAACATCTACCAACGAGTCGAGGTCAACGCGCAGTCAAAATGTATATTGATAGCCAATGCTTGAGTTGGTGATGTACGAAAAATATTTATAGCTTTTGAATTAATGTAATCTGGCGGAGTGCGATGAAGAACTATATTAATTTTGTACTAATTCAGCGCTGCCAGACAAGGTTAGATTAGGTTAGGTTCACGTGGCTGCTGGTCAATTTGTCAGCTCACTTTGATACTACAGAGATCTCGAAAACCCCAACTCTTTCTTGAACCAGTTCGTGGAGTCAGCGAATCTGAGCAGCTGCCGTCTGTTCAACTTTGCTGCTACGCTTAGATCGTTAAAAAATCCTGTGTCCAAAAAGTTTTGTAATTTCCTTAACAGCGCAGAACATTTCCACATTGTGCAAGTGTCTGATAGTTTCAGGTCCTTCTGCTCCTCAAATCTCTGCCTGTCTCCTTAAAAATATGTGACCGGTAAGTATGCCCATGGCTAACGATATTTCTCTAATTTTCAAGGATAGAAACTCTTGCGATTTTCTCCTGTACTATTTTGGCCGCATGGGTACATGTATGTATACTTGAGTGGTGCTCCCACCAGGGAACTGCAATTGTTCGTGTTTGTAAGTCATTGGTTGTATGACACAAGAAATAGTATTAGTGGATATTAGACATCGTCAAGGCGCATGCACAAATCGGAGTAGAAGCTCGGCCAAACACTAACATATTATGTAAGTGCCAATCGAAAGACAGTGGTTCTTTGCATTGCCATTATGAATTTTAAAAAGTAAACCATTTAGTTTTTGAAATAGTTTTATAATTTTAGGTTCAAACTTTACTATAAGAATTGAAGCAAAAAAGGCTAGAAAAATGCCACGAAGAAAACTTTAGGGGCTATGGAATTAAATTAAACGCTAAATTTAGTATCGAAAGAGCTAAACTGGTCACACTGGTTGTCACTTGAGGTGAGTCTTACTAGAATAGGGCTGCCAGGCGTCCTGGTTTTCCAGGATTTGTCCTGATTTTAGACAAACTAGGAGTGCCAGTTGCTTTCGAAATTCGACCGTTTTTGGTGTTTTTTAAGACCCTTGAGAGTTTTTCTAACTTAGCATGTCGTTTAACTCATAAGGTACAAAATTATTTTCCGGAAAATCTTTTGCCTTGGAGCTAAAACGTGACTACAAGGTGGGGTGCAATAACACCATACGCAATAACGTCATATGGTCTTATTTCCATTTTGTTTTGGAAATAAAACCATATGGCGTTATTTCCAATCCAGAAGTGAAACAAATTCATATTCAAATTTGTGCAAATGAGTATTAAACCCATATTCTGAAATGACACTCTCTAGGCGAATTAATAAGGCGGTGTTACCGGCGAATCTGAATTTTTCGCCGTAGAGAACATTACGTCCAAATGCAATGAATTATATAAATTGATACAAATTATTACTAATAATGAATTAAATAATTATTTAATATTTCCGGATTTATTGGATATTGGAAAATAAATATACATATCTGTGTTCGTATGGAAAAGTAGCTTATGTCGAAAGGTTGGCTTTAGTATAATGCGGCATTTCTTTTATTCTTTAAACGACAACGAATTTTTTGATGAGACTTAATAAGAATATTGACTTTCTAGTATCGGAACTATTTCTTGCACGTTTATTTGCCAAAAGTTGTTCAACGGCTCAGCGCCAGCGAGTCATTCGCAATCGTATACTGCAAATGCCGATTTATATTAAAGTCAGCCTTTCGACATAAGCTACTTTTCCATACGAGCACAGATATGTACTTAGGTAAGTTTTAATTTTGCGAGTGCATAACCTGGCGGGTGCACATTTGTTGGCTCCCCGCACCGCGCCGCGCCCGGTCGCGCCGCGCTCACTACCCTAGCATCTCGCTGCACTGCACACGGCTGAGGGGTCATACAGGAGCTAAAATCTCTTGCTAAAGGCCTTTCTGAAAGTAGTTCACTTCTCCTACGTTTTTGTATGGAGTGGCACAAATTGAAGGGCTTCTGCTTTCGTTACCCAAAGAAGAGCTTTCAGAAGGGCCTGTACTTTAGAAGGCCATTTCGAGAAGTTCTTTTACAGCGTTTCTTTTAATTCATAACAATCCTACTTCTTTAAGCAAAGCAACTGTACTTATAAGGAATATATTGGCACTATATTCACTTGTATGTTCGTTTTTGATTTGGATGATATGCGTCCTGGTCGAAGGGTTCAGGCTTATGGTAGCCCTATGCCAGAAACTGTAGAACTGTACTATGCCCAAAATTGACAGTTTTACGAGCGGCTCCAAAGCCACGTTAGGTGTTGTTCTTATTGAGTTAGCTGAGCTTGGTCTGCGTGGCGGTTACTTTCGTCTTCTTCGTTTATCTAGCCAATTCGGGTCTTATTTTGTACCCCAAGCTCCAATGCGCTAACTGCCTTAACGTTTATTAACAACTTTTGATTATTGATAATACCTGATTGATAAAAAACGAAACAGTGTAAGTAAATTAAACGTAAAACAAGCTCTATAAAAAGTTGAAAGGAGGCAAAAAAATTGCAATTAACCGAGCTTGTGCTTTTACATGAATTTTAATGGAATTACAATTTTCTGAAATTTGCAAAATACCTCTGAAATGCGCGAGTAATAACAAACGATAACAATAATAACAAACAAATATTTAAGTAATTATGAATGTATTCCACTGTAATATAATTTCAAAGAATTACGCTCGAGCAGAATTCCATGACGGCAATGTACAACAAGCCAAGCATGTAACAGGTTTACGCTTCAATATTCGTAATTTCAAAAGCATGTGCAGCGGCGCTAATGAATTGAGGCATTTAAAGTTTTTTTTTTGATTTTACAAAATTTAACAAATTAAGAAGGTCAACAGAATTTGACAGCGGCACGCATGTGACGCACAAGCAGAATGATTCTTTACTTTTTCAGGTTTTTTTTCCAACGTTTGCCTCAAAGTATGCAAGCATGGAAAATAAAGCGAAAGAAATAAAAAGGTACTATGTATATAGAAATTAGCATAGCAGACCAATCGAAAAGTTTTTGAGTTTTCAAATGTACACGACCGCGATAAAGGTGAATTGAACTCAACGCTGGTCAAAGGAGAGGAATTTTTGTAAGATGTTACAAAGATGCAGAACTGAAAACTGAAACGAATACTCCAGCAGCAGAAGTGCGCATGAAAAAGATAGTCAGTCGTGAAATAAAGGATTTATAAATATGAATACAGGTATGTATGTATGTATGTACACAAATACAACGAATGCTGAGGCCACCGACTTGTTCAATTGCCTGACGGTGCATAAATAATAAATAGCAGCAATTCGGTTTATTTAACCTATTCACAAGCAAATTAGACTAGCAAGTGCACGAGTTATGCATAAAAATAAATCTACTGTATTCTTAGATTGATAAATAAATACAGAAATGCGGGGAATAGAGCTAAGGTAGGTATTTCTGTATCTGTCTGTATAATCAGGCACAATAGATATTAAATGGCAAAGAATTCATTGACCGCATGAAAAACGATAAAAAGGTTGTTGATTTTTAAGAAAATATATGAAATCGGTATTTATAGATGACGAGAATGAGAGTACACTTTCTTTTTTAAGCGCATAAAAAAAGCTGCAAAATTAGCAAATGCGAAAAATGAGGACACGCAACTGTCAAATAAATTTGAAGGTTGAATAAGCAGTAATATACAGTCAGCATCAAAAATGTGCACACCCTGACGTTTTGACGTTTTTATTTAATTATATTTTCTATTCCAAATTTTTCGTATAAACTTTTTTTTTAAGGATAGTTAATTTTTTAATTGCATACAGAACTCGGGGAAAATGCGAGAAACTTTAAGTTTTTCGATTCGATTTCTTTAAAAAAGTAGTTTAGTAAAACATTGAATTGAAAATTTCGTGGTATGTCTTGCATATTCCCGAGTTTTGTATGAAATGAAGAAATATTGATTAATGTGTTGTTTACTGTTTACTGTTACTGTTTACTGTTAAATGAACTATGTACATATATTTTCCTATAATATAATAAAAATTTGGTATGGAAAATATAGACAAATAAAATTGTCAAAACGTCAGGGTATGCATATCTTTGACGCTCACACTGTATTTGCAATTTGAGAATGAATATAAAAAAATGTTTTAAAACAAAAGATTTTGAATAAGTAAAATTAAAACCAAGTACAAAACTAAAACAAAAACGGCTGGCAAAACCAAAAATAATGAAAGAGTAAATACAATTGGAAGTGGCGCTAGAACAACTGAGAGCACGATTTTCTGCATCAACTTTTTCGGCGGAGCAACTTACGAGTACGCAATCAGTTGTTTCTGGCAAGATATTTCAACTACGAAAAAACTATAATTAATTTTATAAATAAAAAAGAAAGAAAATCTCTAAATGGAAATTCAACAGGACAAACTATTACCGCCGAGTGTTCTCCGAAAACAGCAAATACCTTAAGAAAAGATAAGAAGTGTAGTAGGGTTCAAGTCTTAGCAAAAATTATTAAATTGTAAATTTCAAGATCTGAAACTCTGTGCGCAGTGGCTGTCGTAGTATTTTGTAGCACAGTTCGGAGAAACTTCTCAACAAATACGACTTTAGAGAAGTCTGCGCATTAGACCGTACCACCCTAAAAGCAAACGAAAAAAAGTTCGCCATCCACCCACGAGTCTAAAGTATTTTTGCAAGACAATTTAGTTTTTTTTTGGGACGAAAATAGGGTCGCCGATTTTAATTTGATAAAGAGAACAACTTCTGTACAAGTTTTGACTATTTACTTTTTCCATACAAAGCATGTCCGAAAATTTTGTACATACATATATGGGAGAAAATAAGCAACACCATCAGAAAAAAAAGTAAATGCTCCTGGGCCACACTAGAGAAGTGAAACTTACGTTACTTATCTATTTTGTCTCATAACCAAGGAACGGATTTTATGGAAAATGCCTTTTTTTCTGCTAAAGAGATAGAGTATATTCGATTAAGAATGTCCACGATTTAGCTTTCCCTGATTCCATATATACATATTTGATGTTGCCTTTTCTTTGCCTTTTTTTAAGATATTTGCCTTTTTTTGCCTTTTTTAAGATATTTGCCTTTTTTTGCCTTTTATACCTTTAAAAAACTGATTATAGCTTTTACATTTTTTGTTTATGATTAAAAGATATACACACGCCCATGCGGCTTATAGAAGCGCAGGGACCTCTTGCCAAATTGGTGTTGGAAAAATTCAAAGCCGTTTTCTCAGCTAACGTAGGCTTGCAGACAATAAGGGGTGTGGATAAAATTGTAAAGGGCACGAGCGCACATTTAGTACATTCAAGGCTTTTCTTCGCGAAAATCGACTGAAAATGCTGGCAGAAAACTTCAAAATGCATCTTGTGGTTCAATGTTACTACAACTTTACAGATTAAAGTTTTATGAGTTAGAAACTCGAAAGGATAAAATAGATGAAATAAATGAAACTAGTTCATAGTTTTTCTCTTTCTACTTGTAATATAAACATTTCTAAAATAAATTCATTTTTTGATTGTTCTTCGTATTTTCTGCCTTTTTAGTGCCTTATTTTGCTTTTTTGCAATACCTAGTGCCTTTTCCTGCCTTTTTCGCTATTTTATTTTGCCTTTTCCAGCCTATTTCGTTATTTTATTTTGCCTTCTTTATAGGTTTTTAGGTCCTAAAAATCCGTTCCCTGCTCATAACCAATGTATACATACACACATCTGCTTTTGCTTAAGGTTATATTTTTTATTTTTTTCCATCTAGATCCCTACCACTACGCCTGTTCGCGATATTAACATGCATGTTATTCTGTTTTTCCATTATATTAATTTTTATCTTTATACTGTATCGATAACAAAATCGATAATAACGTTCAACAAAATATCGATAACAAAACCGATAGATAGATAACAAATAGATAACAAAATCGATGACAAATTCGATAAAAATTTCAACAGCTACATCGATAATACCATTCGTGGCAAAACCGATAAATATCGATAACAAAATCGATAAATATCGATAACCAAATCGATAAGTATCGATAACCAAATCGATAAATAGCGATAAAAAAATCGACAAATATCGATAACAAAATCTATAAATATCGATAAAAAATTGATAAATATCGATAACAAAATCGATAAATAACGATAACCAACTCGATAAATATCGATAACAAAGTCGATAAATACCGACAACAAAATCGCTAAATATCGATAACAAAATCGATAAATATCGATAACAAAATTGCTAAAAAATACAAAATAGTTAAAAATATCGATCAAAAAATCGATAAAAATATCGATCATAAAACCGATAAAAATATGGATTATTTTATCGATAAGTCTCGAGAATCCCGAAAATTTCTAAAATCCCAAAATAGTTCCCAGATTTAGTCTCTGTGTCTCTCTCTCTATATCTTTTCCTCTTCAATTACCTTTATTTTAATCTTTCTTCCCCTAACTTTGTCTTTACTTTTATCGGTATCCTCATCCTCATCTTTGTTTTTACTTTTATGTTTATCATTTTCTTCATCTACATATTCCCCTTCACCTTTGCCCTTATATATATAAGTAAAGTGTTTAAATTTACCCTGGCCTTCATTTTTGCTTTTATCTTTACCCATCTTTGGTTTTGTTTTTTTTTTTGTCTTTATCCTTTTCTTTATCCATGTACGTACTCACCTTTACTTTCATTCTTGTATTGGTATTTTTCTAAGTTTTATTCTTTAGCCTTTTATTAGCAATTTTTTGTTGAATTAATACCATACACTCAAGAAGTACTTGTTTCAGCCCCAATAATGTCCGTTGCACCATTTCCGTTGCACCATTTCCGTGTGCAATTACCGTTGAATTTGCCAATTTACTCCCAACCAACCAACCGCCGCTAAAGAAGTTTCACTTCAAAAAAGTTCTCATAAATAAATGCGGATTCTTAGCCGCCTGAAACTTGCATAATATTATACTAATTGAATAAGCTAAACAATCGCATAACCAGATTTTTTCTTGAAATTCTGGTACAAAAGTTTGAAATTTTCATGACCATTTTTTAAATTTGGCGAATTTTTACAAAATCTTGCACAAGATTTGAAAGTTTCAGTTTCATGGTTTTCGTTCATAGTTTTCACTATGATTCGGTAAAAAATAAATTAAGTTTAGAGTCCAGCACTGAAGAAAAATCAGATGTTGCTTGAAAAAGCACTTTGCTTTTGTTGTACATTTTCTTGAAGAAATAAATATACAAGTATTACAATGGGGTACTTTAGATCAATGAACTTTGAGCAAAAAAAAATGTCTCCTCGAGACAAGAACATCGACATATCAGACGTTAAGATCTCACTGTAGATGCAGAAATATGACGAAAAAATTTAAAAGACGACACCTACGTTCTGAATTTTATTTGTTTTTTTTTTTGAAATTGTCTTGCAAAAGCACTTGACATTCGCATTCTTCCACCATTTCGGTGAGTAAAGATTTATACTCTTATTTTTAATATTTTTTATTGAGCTTTGTACCACGATTGTTTATTAGGAAAAATTGAAAAAGCAACAAAGTCTAAGCGGTAGAAGTTATAGCACTATTTCGGAGATCACCACATCTCCTCATCAGACTTCTTTTTTCTAGACTTAGACTAGCTTAGACTTTGTTGCTTTTTCAATTTTTCCTAATAAACAATCGTGGTGAGCTATGTACATCCCGTAAACTCTTGTTGCTAATTCATTTTCCTTATTCAACCAACTACTATCAAGTGCAGCTGATTTGCCGCTATTTAAACTCGACAGCGTGGTTGTTGTTGTCAATTCTATACATCCATTTGCTTNGTGGTACAAGCTCAATAAAAAATATTAAAAATAAAATGTTAATAAGCCACAATAACATTGACAGATTTATACCCTTTTTTGCAAAAAAAAAATATATACAAAATTTTAACTTCATACACACTTTACAAATAACGGATTGAGCTGCAAACTCAACTGTTTTGAGCATGGTTGCCTAAAAGTTTTTCAAGAGATTTCTGCTCTGAGTTGTTTTTTTTTTGCACAGCCAGCAGCTCCTCCTTGTGCTGCTCTATTTTTTCCGGTTTTATTAAACACAACTACTAAGTACTTCTTCTATAATTCTTATTCTCTCTTCTACGTTAATCATACAAAAATTTTTTTTGGGAATACCCATAGTAAAATTTCACGATAAATAATTTTCTGAAATATTATAACTCGCTAGCGGCTGGCTGAATGTGTTTTTTTGGGTAAGGTCTCAACGAGCAGCCAAAACGACACACTAGGAAAGTTTAACTATATATGCTCGAACAAAGCTTTTGGCTCAGATATCTATTTTAATATTTTCTTCACTTTTCAGAAATCCTTTCAGGAACCAAAATTAAAACTTTTTTCGCTCACAAAAGAAAATTTTGTGCTGAAAATCCAAAGCTCTTTGGGACTTTCCTTTAACCTGACAAAAAAAGAAATCGTTGGCATTAATTTGTTGCCCGATGCCCATCGCGATGGGATGCAAATTGCAGGTCTAATTTTTGTTCGCCGATAGGGTATTTGCCAAAGTACCATATGGAATTTTGATGTCAAGCGCAAACACATCGTTGATCCTCTGTAAATGTATTTTCATGGCATTTAGAAAATATATACATACATATATAAGTACATATGTATGTATGTACGTTTAGCACGCAAGATAGTAGTTTTTTTTTGTGTACTAAAATGGCATTTGTTGCATGGGAATTTTGTAATGTTTGAACCAGTATATTAATTTTAAACTATAAAATGGTATCTTAGTCAACTTTCACTTTATCCTAATGAGTACCTACAAATTTGTTTACCCATTCAATAGGAATTATTTATAGGGTTCAATATTCAATAAAAAGTTAAAGCCATTGCAACCAACAATGCAGAAGCGAAATTCTCGCAGTTACCACAGACGATGAAAAATGCATATCCATATGGAATTTCAAGTATGCACTCGCACACATACTGTGTTGGCATATTTAAGTGTATACGTACATATGTACATATGTTTCTGCATTTTAATTCACATATGTATGCTTATAACTGTCTAAAATCATCACCACGAACCTAGTCGTCATTGGGGTCAATTGCAAAAAATAACATAAAATGCTTTAGTGAAAACAACTAAGTACCTTTCATACATACATATGAATGCACAAATGTACTGGTAAGTATGTAAAATTTATTTATGTACATTACTTATTTATGCATTATGTGTCTATGCATGCAAATGTGTTTCCAAGTATGCGACTTATGGATGTAGCCATTCCAAACATTCTTCGACTTAAAACGAAGAAAGACCCACCCCAGCACCTCAGCAGTTGTCAGCCGTCAACAGAAATCTACATACCAGCTTCTACTTGCCGCTGGTGTACCGCAACGACATCGACCGCACGACGTACATGTATGTACATACCCTGTGGGGAAAATCTCTAGTTCTGAACTGGTGCGCTTCTAGTACATTTAGACCCAGTACTGGTTTGCGATAAATGTCTTTTGCGTGCAAGCAACTGGCGAATTTAACATAGCGATGTCCTAGGAAGTGTCAATTGCCCCCCGCCGCATCCCTTTTTCGATAGTTCCGAACTAGTCCTAAATTCTATAGTTCTGAACCAGTTCTAAAATCGACAGACGAAAGAAAAAAGTATCATGATTTTTCAATCTTTTTGGTTCTTCCGTGTGCGATTTTAAGTTATTTTGGAAGAAATGTGTTTTCAATTTGAAATTAAATTTGTTTGAATGATTGTAAGAAATGTACGTTTACATACCTTTAGCTGTAGCTGAGTTTGCAGAGGTGCTCGCTGTTATTTCTTAGATTCCAGACTGTCCCAAGATGTTGAAATGTTAACACATATTTTAGTTTTGTATTACCAAGCTATGAAAAAGCATCTGCGAAGCACATAATAGAAGCGTATTTGAACGAAAAAGCCGCCGAACACATATCTATGTAAAGTAAACCCCGCTGCATACTTTATTCGATAGTTCCGAACTGGTTCTAAATTCGACAAATAAGATCTAGTTCGTTCTGCATCCCTTTTTCTATAGTTATGAACCATTTCTAAATTCGTCACTTTAGATTAGATTTCTAGCGAAAAAAACTGAAAAAAATTAGTTTTTTAAAAGTACCACTTTTCGCCGATTTTGGACTGGTGGGGATCTAGTTCCTATCGGACTAGTTCCTTTTTGGCGATAAAGACCTAGTACGGAACTAGAAATTTGATTCACTAGTCCGCGGTTTCCCTAAAGGGTATGTACATATATGTGTATGTATGTATGTATGTATGTAAATAGGCGCATATTCAACCTACATACATATGCACATATGTATGACCTATCCATACACACTGTGCCTTGCCATTCACCATGCACCTTCATTTAACTGTCGCTAAACTCATATTCATTTTCTACTTTCAAAGCTTTTCTTTCAGCGTCTGAATTATGAATGTCACACAGCACGCTCATATGTCACACCATTGGCAAATTGACTGTGTTTCTCTTTTTCCAACAGACTCTTTTGGTCTGCCAGTACGTGTCTGTCTACTGGTGTGTATGTATGTATACTTATGATTTGTTTTTGTATTTTTAATTTTTGCTGGCTGGCTACTTATTTTCTTGCATTCATTCATTACCCACTCACAGCTGCAGTTTTACTTACACCCACCTACTCACTCACCTACAACTTGATTTATAGACTAGTAGGTATGTATGTGCATTAGACCGTACCACCATACATGCAAAAGTAAAGTATTTGTGCAAGGCAATTTCAAAAAAAAAATTTGGTTTTAGCCGAATCTAGGGGTCGCCTATTTACATTTTTTGGTGACATCTAAATATGGTAATAAAAGGAATTTGTTTAAAATGGTTCTACTGGGCTAATCAAAAAACTTCTAAAGCAGAAGCAGTTAAAATTAAAAAATGTTTAAATAAACAATTGGGCATTATTCTCTGGAGTCTTCTGAAGAGAAGCAGAGTTTTCAGATTGAAAAATTTTGATTTCCATGGATTCTATGCCATTTCTGCGAAAAGTCTTTTTTTCCCCATACAAAATACATGGGAAACTTTGAGCGCTTTGAGCGACATCTAAATATATTTTGATTTTAAAATAAAAAAACAGGGGTATATTTTTTCGGTATAGAACAATCCTAGGGGGTGAGAGCATTAAATTTCCGATTTTACTTTTTTTTTGGACCACCCTAATGTACATACTACATGCTATTCCACTGTCAGTCGTGTTCCGGCGCTTAAGTGTTTCGTAGGCGCCAGTTTTTTTTCATTAGGAATATCATTGCGATTGTAATTAGTGTCAACGGTATGCGGTTTGTAAATACATATGCATGTACATATCTATGTGCAATAAATGTGCAAATATATACAAGTTATAGTTATTTATGCAATTTCCTAGTTGGCTTTGGCTGCTTGTTTTTTTTTGTGTTGGTTAGTTATTTGCTCTTTTAATATAGAATGTTCAGAGTTATTATATTTTACGCTGAGCTACTGTCATTATTTGCAACTATAGGTAGCTATCATCAATGATAGTGCAATGAAATTCACCACACGAGTTTCTTTACAAACTTTTATTTATACATATACTAATATATGTATGTTTATGTACTAGGAATTTTAATCCCAGGATCCCGGGAGCCCGTTCTTTTTAAGGTCCCAAAAATCCCGAGATTTGTAATGGAAATAATAGAAACTCCTTTACCTGACCAGTATTGGCTATATTTCAGTTTTTATGTAATACTTCATATTTTTCTATAAATGTTTAGCTCATTATACATATAACACTGCGCGATAGTAAATTTTATTAACTATTTTTAAATATCAATATATTCGCGAAACCATAGGCCAAATATAGTAAATAAAATAGCGTTTTTAGTTTTTCACTCTGGCGTCAGTAATTCAAAAATGATTTAAAATTCAGAGAAATCCGCTTAGAGAAGAAGTATGGGGTTAGAATTAAAGGGGAAATCCCGTAGAATTTAAGCAGGTTTATGTTTTTGGTGCAGAAGAACTGGTCAGTATTTAAAATTGTATCCCTGAAATTTCGCAATATATGTTTTTGAATAAATTATATGTTAAGCACTTATATAAACTCGATAACATTCTCCTTTATCAGATTAAGAAAGTACCTATTCGTCCTTGTGGATCCAAAATATTTTATTTTTTTAATTCTAACCAAACTTTCTTCTGCATTTGGTACCCGTATTTTTATTCTACATCGCATTGAATTTTTGGAATTAATCATATCTTTGGATTTACAAAGTCCTTTAAAATAAATCCTGGCGTCAGAGAGAAAAAATAAACATTCAAATATTTCAAATCCATTTGTTTATTGTTTATTTTATGGTTGGCGAGCTTCTCAAACAATATATCGAGCCCTAACCGCCAAAATAACGTAAGCGAGATTTTTTTCAAAATTTTCTTTTTGATGCAGAAATGCATCTAGATGCTCTAGGAATATTTCTGCATCAAAAAGAAAATTTTGAAAAAAATGTCGCTTACGTTATTTTGGCGGTTAGGGCTCGATATGTAGAAGCAATTTTTTCGATTTAAGTTTTTGAAAAGTAATGAATATCTAACTCCCGGGATTCCGGGATTGTGATAATGACATCCCGAAAATCCCGAGATCGGAAAAAGCTGAACAATTAACAACCCTAATATGTACGTATGTGCATATGTATGAATATATATTTACGTTTGCGTAATTAAAATAGCGGCGTCAGAAGGTCACTTGATTAGCTGACTAGCTAACCCATGTAGCCTATTGGGACTGAATGGCCACTTAGAGGGAAATATGAAATGTGAATACAATTTTATAGGCATGCATATGGTTGTATGTGTAATGAAGTAAACAATATACATACATACATGCACATTGGGGTGGTCATTAAAAAATCAAATTAACGCTTTTTTTCAGTCTCATCCCCTCAATCGGTAATACCACGGTCACAGAGGCCAAAGTACAGATTCCTTTATAGAAAATTATTATTTTTTTTTAATCTAATACCCAAAATCGATACTACCATAGTCGAAGATGTCACATATAAATTTTGGTCCCGACTGGAGTCGGTTAAAGCATGTCGCAAAAGGGGTCAATGGCCACTTGTCTCCATGGCCTCGAAAAATTAAGAATATATATATATTTTTTTCTTTTAATACCTAAATTCGATACTACTTTAGTCGAGGATATCACATATAAATTGTGGTCCCCACTGGAGTCGGCGAAGATGTCTGCATAGGGTAATCTGGGCTTTGACCTCTGTGCGACACACCTTAACCGGCTTCAATCGGGACCAAAATTTATATGTGAAATCCTTGACTATCGTAGTATCGATTTTGGGTGTTAGATGAAAAGAAAAATTAATTTTAATTTTTTGAGTCTCCACAGAGGAATCTGAATTTTTCCCCTGTGCGGCACGCCTAAACCGTCTCCGATCGGGACCACAATTTATTTGTGCTATCTTCGACTATAGTAGCATTGACGTCGGGATTGAGACTTAGGAAATCTGATAAAAAGATTTGCTTCGTACATTTAAGGACCACCCTAATGTACATACTTAAGTTGTTTTCACGAAAAATATTGCAGCAAATTGCATAGAATTAAAAATTAATATGACTGCGCATTTTCAGTACTCGAACAATAAGTGCTTAGTATTTATCAGCAAATGTTTTGGTACAGTTTTTCGCTATTAAAATAAAACTAAATAAATATTTTTCAAAATTCTTCTTTTACTTTTGCTTGGCCATTGAATGATTGCCGATTGTAGAAGTACAATTTATTAAAATTGTCAATATATACCTTGCACAAATGGCGAAGTCGGTCCGGCGAATTATAGATTGCGGAACAAAGCGCATGCAATTTAGATTTTACCACTTGGATGTCGAGTATTGCGAGCTATAGTCGTCAGAATGAATCATGGTTTAATCATGGAGTCTAATTGATTACGGTGCAGCCAACCTAATGACCCCTACGCTGTCATGTTGTTCTTCAAGCCCAGGTAGATTCTTTTTAAAAGATACATAGTTTATTTTCGAACAGTTTTGTGTTAAAGGGCTTCACAGTTTTCTTCAAAACATCAATATCACTTTCATGGAAGTTCTGAGCCCAGTAACCAAATCAAACTGAAGTGAACAATCGCGTGTACAATATATTGTTACATAGTATATATGTATGTATGCACTTTAGGGCGGTCCCTAAAAATTTGAAAATCTAAGTTATTATAATTTTATTCTATGTACAAAATAGTACGTTCGCAAAAATTTAAAAACCATTTTTAGGGGTTGCTATCAGATTAAAAAATTGAAATTTGCAATATTTAGCTCCATAAGCCGTTAGTTAAATTTTTTTCGGATTAAGCGCAGTATTTTTTAAATTTCTCTAAGCTTTAAACAAGACAGATCTACAAATAATTATCTTCAAAAAAAAAAAGATAAAATTTCCTGAGCTTAAAACGCAATAATTTAATTTTTATCTATGGGCAGAATTTTGAGATAATGGTATTTTCGTGTTTTTGGGGGGCATGATTTCTGATCAACCCTATCAACACAATGAGTACTTCGTTGGAAATACATTTACATATAACGCGTTGAACGACATACTTTTTTTGACCGGACCAAAACTCGCTGAACCATGGCGGGTCAAAATTTTGATGATTTTTTGCAATTAGAAATTAACGTTTCCAAACGCTCCTAAAATAAATATTTAAAAAATTTTGAAACTTTCATAGGACAAAGTAAAGGGGATGTCCATACAAAACTTAGCTATTGATATTATTTTTTTTCAATTTACATATCGCTCATTTACTCCAATAGTGTCATAATATGAAAAATGTAAATTTTGGGTTGAGTATGCAGAAACTACCGCTACCTCTTCTTCTGCGTTGTGTAAAAATTTCATAGCTGTATGTAGATTACCAGTATCTCACTAGAACAAAATATGCCTTCATTTTAACTATGGGAGTATACATATTTCAAAACTTGAAAGACGTTTTTTTCGAATTCGACTTTTTTGAGTTATGACACTACTGCAGTAAATGAGTGATATTTACATATATAGGTATTTTGGGTGTGTGTTTTACAAACCATTTTCGCCAGTAGTTTTAAGTCAAGTTATTACCTGAAAAAATACAGAAAGAAAGTGTTGGTTATTATCATTATTATTATCATCACTTACAATGCACATTACAATCTACAAACGAAGACGTATTGTAATGACCGCCCGAAGAGTATTCGGGCGCATCATACTTTCCGATTGCAAACAAAACCAGTATGTAAAGGACGCTAACCACAAAGCGGCCATGCCTATGGCAAAGTAATCGGGATTGTAATCCATTCATTCCGATATACCGCCTTCGATGTTTTGAAGGAGTATTCGATTACGTAATGTGCATTTGCGCCGCTGGGTACTATATACATACCCACTGGGAAAATAGGTAAGCACCTTACGAGGTAAGCAATGTTTTCTTTCAGTTTTTAGTACCAAAATTGTCATCATGGCCAATGTCATCTACTAGTAAAGCACAAAATGAACACCTCCAACGACACATTACGTTGTCAGTTGCAAAGTAACGAGCGCCGAACTACTCCGAGCGACTTCTCTGCATTACAAGTAACTTACTTTGTAAAGCGGCTCAGAAGTATGTCTGATACCAAATGTACATTCTAAATTCCTACTTACATAAGGCGGCCATGCCTTTGTAAAAGTAAGGGACGTTCGGCAGGGAAATGGTAATGACTGCCAGGTGAAGAGTAAGTTGCTAATAAGGTATTATTACGTGCTCCTAATTCCCACTGGGTAGTTAGAGCGCACTGATTGAAAAAAAAATATATATTTATGCAGATCACTCATACGCCCTGTCATGCGAATATTTTTTTTCAGAATTCCATGAATAGGTTAGCTGCAAATGCTGTATGTAAATAGATACATATGTATTTCTGAATGTGTTCAATATGAATATATGGATACAATTCCATAAATAATTTAAATATTTTTATGAATAGCGACATATTAATTGTGCGCATTTTAAACGATTTCATAGCGAATTATTCACCCTTTGCCCTTTACTTAATTGACTTCCGATTGCATTCAAACCACTCAAGTACACATAGAGCAATCAAAGCTACATACAACACATCAAAGAAGGAAAACACGTGTACAGCTTAATGAAGGTTTAAAAAACATGATACATTTGTTCAATCAATTAAAGCCAAGCTTGTGTTGCATAAAAGATTTTGTATAACAGGTTTAAAGAAATTCATGGCCGCTGCTGCATATGTAGATACATATTGTTTCACCATATGAATATTGACTGAGGTTACAGCTGCAACAGTCGAACGATTAACACTTTTACCCCCAGCAATGGCGTTAATACACGTTTGTCTGCACACATGTATGTACATTAGGGTGCGTAACTTACCATTCAAAAAAAACCGTTACTGTCTTCCAATGGAATTATAAAATCTATTATATACTAAGACTTCCGCCAAAATATTTCTGAAAACTATTTAGATATAAGTGAGCTGTACCGATTTGAAAATACCTTCAAAAATTCATTTTTTTGTAAATAAAATTAATTTAAACAAAATATTTTTTCCAAAATATCATATTAGATGATAAAAGAGTTTAAGCTTAGAAGATCTGCATACAAATGTTTAAAAATTACATCAACGGTATCAAAATAATGAGATTTTTTGAAGTATGTATTTTCAAAGCGGTTCAGCATATTTTGCCGCAAAAAATTAAATTTTATAATTCGGGTGGAAAATTTGCAACTATTTTAAGTGAGACACCCTAACATTTGTATGCGAGCACAACAGCGAGTTCCTCAGACTCGCGAAACTAATAAACAATTCACTTGAAATGACAGCGTGTGGCAGGTAGGCAGGCAGGCGGCAACAGCAGCAGCAGCAGCAGCAGTTTCATGCATGCAACGCAAATCAGTGAGGCAGACAAACAAGCAAGTAGGTTGCTATCAGCCGCCATTCCATTGCAGAGATTGCTGCTGCCGCTGCTGCAGTAACGCCACACACATCAAAGGCTTTTGAAATTATTTAATCTCTGCGCGGAACAATATAGCGCAATGGCGTAGTCAAAAAAAAAAAAATAATGTAAAATGAGAAATATGAATATGCAACATACGAGTGATGTGAGGAAAAAAACCAAAACAAACAGAAACAAAAATTATGATTGCGTCGAATCTGTTACACTAAAAGACAGCGGCTGAAGGAAATATGTAACACTTTTCAATTTGGATTTTTGTTTTCGTTGTTGTTTTTTGCGTTGTTTTTATGACACCCGCGTTGTTGTTGACGACGGCTTCGGCATTGGTGGCTAAGACGATTGCATATTGCTAGCTGGGGATTTGACATAATTTCATGAAAGTGGTAAGGTTGCCTAGTGACGGTACTGACTGACGACTGACTGATTGAGGTAGTCGGTATAGTAAGCATGCGCGCAGGGGGTGGGGGGACGGTGTGCGAAATATGGTTGTGAGAATTTTACGTAGAGCGTTAAAAGCTGTGGCTTTTTGGGTTTTTAGGTTGGCAGGTGTTACGAAATGACACAATGGCGGAAAATGTACATTTCATAGATTGAAGGCAGCAACCAATAGGAAGGGAATAATTTCCGGAAGGTATATATGTATGTATGTATGTCTATATTGTTACCTTAATATAGAAAGGCCCTAACTCATTTTCATTTGGAATCCAGATTCATACAAAATCTGTCAAATAACTCACAATTATCTAATATAAATTAAAAAACAATATTACAGCGTTACATAAAAAGTATACTTTGCAATCAACTGTTGATTTAAGAGCTATTTATTAAATTTTCTAGTATTTTGTACAATACATAAGAAAATTTGTCTAAAATATTGCGTTTGGCCGTAAATTTTGTCTACAAAAACAATATCTACTTCCGTTTTCTTTTCTGGATATCCAAGTGTGACCTTTGAGGAAGAAAATAAATCCTCACCGATAGAAGTTGGATTGAAAATATAAAAACTATACTCACCTAAGCAAGGTACAGAACAATAATTTTTTCCCGAATTTTGTTATTATGTCACTATGTTTATACAATGAAAAAAAAATCCAAATTACTTATCGGCTTCGGCGGCCAATTTCCTTCTAACACTACACCGCTAGTTTAGAGGCTTACTTTGAGGGAATTCTGGTAAGATATCGTTCTTGATACGCCACGGCCACATTGGGGGTCTTTTATAACCTTAGGACAGTCAAGGAAGAAAGATTTTATGGTGACAAAATCTATAAACCCTTGCTTGGTTGGTTAAAGTGGCTTGTCTCCCTGATGGCAAGCAGTTTGTCCTTTTCGCTCTAATAAAACTTTGTTCGCCGAAACTGGGGCCTATTGTGAAAGCAAAGAGAAATCTATGTAAAAAGTCGTCAAAATGTTGGAACACTTTTATACTGGATTTCCACTAGGCATTAAATGCCAAAAATTGTAATAGCAAATTTGTATATTACAAAATAAAGGTGCCATTACGTTAAAAAATAGTCATTCAATTCATTTCCACATAGCATTTTTTAAATGGTACCAATTTTTTGTCATTTCAATGCCTAGTGGAAATTCGGCATTATAAATGTGAAAGCTTGAATTAGTGACACAGACATGGTATAGCTGGATTAACATATAGGAAATTTTTGGAAGTGACTTACCACTTTTTAATCAAATATGTAGTACTTTAATATGAGCATCAAACAAGATAGGTTTAGGAGAGCATTACTTCGCAAATATTTTTTAAGAGGGTTGCCACCTGTGTAGAAATTCAAAATCACGTTGAACAATAAGTTGAAGGAAATATTTGATATGGGTATCAAGAAAGCTTTATTTCGAAAATATTTTTAAAGAGGGTTGCCATCAGTATACAAATTCAAAATAATTTTGAAAAACAAGTTGAGGAAATATTTGATGTGGGCATTAAGACAGTTTTATTTCAAAAATATTATACGGCTGCCACCTGTGTAGAAATTAAATATCATTTTAATTAACAAGTTGAACGAAATTTTCGGGTATTGTATCGAGGGGAGGTTTTATTGCCTTAGCTTTCAGTCCAAAATATTTTTTAAGGGGGTTGCTACTGCTTTAAAAAATTCAGTTCAATTTAATGAGAGGTTAAATGAAACACTAAAATACCTGTATCAAACGAAATAAGTTAAAGACAGCTTTTTTTGTTCCTGTTTCAAAAGTCGACATTAACTTAGTGAATATAAACATTACATCCAGGCATCCCATTTTATAAAAAAAGTTGGCAAATTTCGAAGATTTGTGTAAATCAACTTTTTCCGCTTATGTTAAATGAAATATAAAAATTTGGCATTGATATAAAGACTACCTACAACAAGTAAGAATCTAAGTTCGGGCGGAGCCGAACATTAAATACCCGGCGCAAGTATTAAATATATGTTTTCCACCTTTCCGAAAGCTACCGCTACATGATAAGCCGGCGTGTATAAATTTTAAGTAAACTAGCGTCCTTAAATTTCAAAATATTGAAATTTCAAGCATTTCTGAAATTTACCGTTATATGAAAAGCGGCCGTAACTTTAGTCCGATTTCAACAATTTTCAATGGTTTACTTTTGTGAGGCAAGCACAATAACCATACCGAGTTTGGTACAAATTGCTAGAACTGTTAGCGAGATACATATACGNATGAGTTTTATTTTTGATCAAAAAAATATAACTCGATATATGATGTTTTTTTTTGAGCGATTAATTTAAAATCGAAATGCAATTCTTAGTTATAATTTTTATAGATATCGCTCAAACATTTTGAAATCGTAAGAGATTCATACAGAGCATGAAAAAACATTTTCATTGAAAATTTTGAAATAATCATTATTTTCGGTCCCTGCTTCATACTATGAAGGCTGGTTTAATTAAACTTTGGTACAAATATTGACCATATCCTGAGATATCATTTCGTATCCGAAAATTCGCATGAAAGGGAAATATCGATACTGGCTCGACAAAGAAAACCAATATTTTTTTGAAGTGAAACTTCTTTAGCGGCGGTTGGTTGGTTGAGAGTAAATTCGCAATTTCAACGGAAATTGCACACGGAAATGGTGCAACGTAAATGGTTGAAGTTGAAACAAGTATTTCTTGAGTGTTTGCACATGGTATTAATTTAACAAAAACTTGCTAATAAAAGGTTCAAGAATAACACTTAGAAAAAGACCAGTACAAGAATGAAAGTAATGGCGAGTACGTACATAGTTAAAGAAAAGGATAAAGACAAAGGTAAAAATAAAAACAAAAACAAAAATGCATAAAGATAAAGGCAAACATGAAGATCAAGGTAAATTTAAACACTTTACTTATATAAGAGCAAAGGTGAAAGGGAATATGTAGATGAAGAAAATAATAAACATAAAAGTAAAAACAAAGATAAATGTAAAGAAAAAGATGAGGATGAGGATACCGATAAAAGTAAAGATAAAGATAGAGGAAGAAAGATTAAAATAAAGGTAATTATAGAGAAAAGGATATAGGTGGAGACCCAGAGACTGAATCTGTGAACTATTTTTGGATTTTAGAGATTTTCGGGATTCTCGGGACTTATCGATATAACAATCGATATTTTTATCGGTTTTGTTATCGAATAATCGATATTTTATGAATTTTGTTATCGATATTTTTATCGATTTTGTACTCGATATTTTTACCGATTTTGGTATCGATAGCAATATCGTTTTAGTAATCGATATTTTTATCGAATTTGTTAGCGATTATTTATCCATTTTGTTATCGATTTTATAAGCGAGTTTTGTGATCGATTTAGTTGTCGATTATTTATCGATTTTGTTGTCGATATTTTTATCGATTTTGTTATCAATTTTCTAATCGATTTTGCCACCAATATTATTATCAATTTTGCTATCGAAGTTTTTATCGAATCATCGGTTTTGTTATCGATATTTTTATCGGTTTTGTTGACGATTTGTTGGATGTTACTATCGATAGAGTATAAAGATAAAAACGAAGATAAAGGAAACCAAAATAATATAAATGTAATTAGAACGAACAGGGGTGGGGGTAGGGATCTAGATAGAAAAAAGACAAAAAATATATCCTTAAGCTAAAACAGATGTACCTATGTATGTATATTTTGGTTATGAGACAAAAGTTTCACTTCTCCAGTGTGGCCTAGGCGCACTTACTTTTTTTCTCTTAGTTAGACGTATAGGGTGATAGGTGATGTGCTAAGAACTAAGGTCAATATAATGCTATCATTTCTGGTTGAGTTTTAAGTAGTGAAAGCGATTTCTTAGAGCATGGTAAAGTGCTCGTAGAACTCGAATCTTGACTGCATATTTGGTTAGATAATGTTAAGCGAATGTCGGAATGAAACTTCGTTTCTGAAACTTCAATTTCTTTTAAAACTTTGAACTTCAACTTGAATATGTATGTATGTATGTATGTATGTAAGTTAAAAGAGATATTATTTTTTGCAAATAACAATTCCATCCACTACTGAACATAGTCAGTCACGCACTTGAAATTTGAAGTATGTGTGTTTACAACGACCCACATTCAACCCACTTAAATAAAGAGTGAGACTATACTACAAGAAATGCTTGTCATATGTACATATACATATGCATGTATGTAAATACAGCCATAAATACAATAAGGGTATTCTCTGAGTCTTGCAAAGCCCTTGCATGGTACACAGATTGCACGGATTGCACGGTTAAAACCGGTTTTCGTATGGGACAGCTTTGCAAACCGTGCAATCCGTGCACCGTGCAAGGGCTTTGCAAGACTCAGAGAATACCCCTAATGTAGAATCTACATATTTTTATATGCGTGCATATGTTGAGTGGAGTTTTCTTGTTATTTTTTCTTAATTTTCTTACGCAAATATTTTCTGCGAGGCGTTAATTTAGCTACATGTATGTATGTACATGTATGTGCCATGTTAAAGTTGACGTCATGCGAACAATGTGAATATATAGAAAAATGCATATATACAATTTTTTTCCATATATTAAATGTATATATGATGTGATGGAATTGCAAAACATGGCATAGACATTAAAACAAAATATATATGGAAGCGTTGAAAATGGCGTACGGGTGCGTAATAAAAACGAAACATAACATAAATAAAAAAACTGAGAAAATCTTGAGAAATGAATAAAAAAGTACCAAGAAAAAATTATATTTAAGTAAAACATTGCGCGAAAATAAAAATTCAACGCTGCTATAAAAGAAAATTAAATAAAAAGAAAAAAGTGCGAGTAAATAAAAAAAGAAGAAAAAACCCATAAAGGAAATATATTGAAACGTAAGAAATACAAGAAAGCTAAAGCAAAAATCATTCGCCATCGAAATATGCGAAAAATGTTACCATAAAATTCCAGGCAAGTACGCGTAGGGCAATAAATATAGAAAAAAAAATAAACACGAGAAGCATTGTTCCCACTCGCAAATAACACGAAGTATGACTGTATAATTGTATTTATATTTGTACAATATGTACGTACATTAGGGTGGTCCTACATTTTTTTTTTAGTCACTTTCTAGAACTGAAGAATGCCGCAGAGCCATCCTATCCACATAAATTTCCAGCGAACTCAAAAAGGATTAGTATTTTCAATAATATCTGCTGAGAAAGTAGTCGAATCCGTTTAATTCAACGAATTCGATCGTGACATGCACTAGCTGTTATGTTTTGATAGTCTTCTTAACAATTTTTTTTACAAATAATTCAAACTGCCGCTTTGCAAAATGTTGATTTCACAATTTAATACTAAACGCATTTTAAATATGTTTAATACAATTAATCACTTATTTTGCTTACAAAAAATATGGTTACTCAACTGTCAGAAAGTCATAAAAAATGGGATTTTTCAAGATTTCCTATTTAATGACAGTTGTCCAGAGAAAAAGTTTATATGTGATATAGAATTCAAGATCAGTGAGTCTTAAAACCTAATAGGTTACATTTTTGGGAAAATTTCCTTGTTTCTAGAGAAATTGAAAGCTTATTTGACAGCTGTCAACTGTCACATTTTAGATTTGACAGTAATATTCGTGATCCGTGCTTTAATAAGTAGCATTAAAAAAAACAAAAAGATTTACATAGTTTTGGCGACATTTGCAGTCAAATTGAAAGCTGTCAACTGTAATTTGACTTAAAATTTGTGATTAGCGTGCCTAAAAATCTAATCAGTGGAATTTTCTGAACTCAATTTGACATAAAATTCTTGACTTGCGTGTCTGAAATCTGAATCCGTGGCATTTTAAAAAAGATTTTATTATTTTTAAGAGAAATTAACAGTTGATCTGACAGCTGTAAACTGTCAAACTACAAATTTCATAGCATATTCGGAATTACTATGGCAATAAATCTATGATCCCATAGTTTTATTAAAACAGTAACAATGCTAATTTTTGAGCTAAAACATTGCCTCTTCAACAGCAGAGAAATATTTTTTTGTGGACCACCCTAATGTAGATATATGAAGCTGTTAAACAAGAAATTGACGAGAGTATTTAATGGAATGGGAGAATTTGAAAAGAAATGAGCCAACAAACTATTTTCAGTCAACCAGCTTGTCCGTCAGCCAACACTGTTTTATAAAAGTTGGCTACAAGAAAATTATATTATTGTTTACATGACTTTTGTGTATGCATGTATATTTTACATGCTTGTTACAGTAACATAAACAAGACAAAAAATCATGTAAGCAAGTAAAATAAAAAAATATATATAAATAGACATTGTAAATATGTACATAAATACAAAAAAAATTTATTTATTTGGTTTTTGCGCTAAAATTTGCCAAGTCGTTATAGATGCTGGGAAATTGTGGGAAGTTAGGTAAACGCATTGAGTATGAATCACCGGCTACATAATATTACCGAGTGCTTATGCGAATGGCGCACTCCAATATAAACACATGCACTTACGTATATTTACATACATATGTACTAATAAAGATACACAGCTTCAGATTGCTATAGATATGACACCAGCAAAGTCATTTACACTTGCCAAACGAGCTGGACGCTTGCATGCGAAATGTACTAACTATAACCAGGCGTGTAGGCCAGTCATGTATCTACGAATAGAGTTAGTTGAGTAACACAGTCCAGTTAGTAGTTTATTCAGTTCGGTTGTGTAGGTGTGTGGGTCAGTGTTGACAAAGTGCGACCATGATAGTGCGTTAAGAACACAGCGCGAGAGGAGCACAAATACATACAAATAAGGCGAAGTAAAATAATGTTAATGTTTATATTTTACAACGGAATATCTCAGCATTAAAATAAATGATATGACCATCCATAGAATTCCAGAATTAACTTTCCGCCTATTTGATCTCAATACCTAAAATGAATTCTCTTTAGCGGCGGTACAAAGCTCAATAACATTGCTAAATGTACTTGATAAAAATTGATTTTCAGTAAAGAAAATTGTTTTAAAAATTCCGCGGGGACTTTTCATATGACTCAATATTACGCACAGGTACACCAACCTTCTTAGGGCCGTTTACTTAATGTTTGGTTAACACTAATCTGCGGTTAAACATTGTTATCGACGTCTTCGACTCCATGCATACAACAGGCAGTCGGTAACGTCGATAACTATGTTTAACCGGAGATTAGTGATAACCAGACATTGAGTAACCGGCCCTTAGTCAAATGTTTAACGTTGACGGGAAGTTGCGAAAGGTATGACCATGTAAACAGTAGAAAAACGATATTTTTTGCATTTATCTATTCACAATAAAACAATTACTATAATAAAAAAACGTACTTCCCACAATAGTAAACAATTTAAATATTCCCATGATTATAGTACACACAATTAACTCAATTCAATTCATCACAGTTGACACATTCTCTCACTGGTTGTCCACAAGCAAAAAAGTATATGCAAATATTTTCGGAAAACATTTATCATTGTAATAATTCGTAATTAATGAAAGTATAAAGCAGTTACAAGCATGTTTTCCATACATACATACGTATGCTATATATGTATAGCTTTTGTGTAAGAGGAGGCTACCAAATGCCATATTCAACAAACCTGTAGAGACTACACACAGTGGCGAAAATCTAAATAGGGAAGAGACATTTTTAGCATCATTTGGCTATTTCGCTTTCGTTGATTTAATTACTGGCAAATACCCTGCGTGCTTCACTGCGTCCTAAAAGTATTTTTGTGAGTTTTGATACCTGAATTGTAATATTTCATTTATTTTATCAATTTAATTGAAATCAATCTTTCGAACAGGTGGCAACAGTTCTCAAACATATTTCCGCCAGTAAACTTGCCTAAACCTCTTCATTTTATTAGCCATATTTCAATACTCAATTTATCCAATCAATTAAATCTAATTTAAAAATTCAAAGAGGTGGCAACCCCCTCAAAAATATTTTCGACAGTAAACATTCGAAAACCTCTTTATTTTGATACCCATATTGCAATATTCAATTTACAATTTTTGAAACAGATGGTAACCTTCTGCAGAAATATTTTCCGCTATAAGCGTTTTTAAACCTCTTTCTTTTGACAGCCATGTTGCAATATTTACTTTATTTATCAATTTACTTAAACTGAAACTTTTAAATAGGTGACAACTCTCAAATTTTTTTTCTTTCTGTATTTTAAGTTAGACCTCTACCAATACACCGGCGAAAACTGCATTTAATTCCATCGCGCGTACAGACGGACAATAATTCTAAAAATTGTTGATTTGGTTTATGTTGCTCTAATAAAGACCCCTATATCAATTTTTCTTTAATATCTATAATGTACAGGCCTGTTACAATTTCATTATATGTATATATATTATTTTTGCTTAAGTGTGCTCCTTATCTAACAAAAACCATGTAAGTCAATTTCAAACTTTTTACCAAAAATTAGGAAAATTCAACAAAATTTCATCAAAATTTTGAACTTTTTCTTAGATTTCTTAGAACCATACTTAGCATGCCCATTCAATTTTAATACAACAAAGTGTATCTTTTAAGTTTCTAGGACTTACCGTTGATTTTTGGCAATTTTTTTGTGTGGAAGGTATTGCTCATTTTCTCCATACCAAAAATATTATCGAACGTACTTTGTATGGGAGAAAAGGCATGCACAAAAAAATGGCAACTTCAAACCCGCACTTTATTATGCGGCATACTCAAAAAAAAAAAAATATTTAAATAATCTCAATAAAAAGTTTCAAATTTTTAATGAACATTTGTTAAAATTCGTTGAATTTTTATTAAAGTTCTATAAAGTTTGAAATTTGGATTTACATGGTTTTGTTTAGATTATAAGCTATATAAATAATAATGAATAGTAAAAATTTGTTTAACAAAGAAAATTAGCCAAAACTTACTAAAATGTCTCTTCCCTATTTACTTTCTCGCCATCGTATATATGAGGTAAAGTGGCCATATAAGAGAGTGAGAGTGATGAAATGTCATTAAGTACGAATACTGCATTACTGCATAAAGTAATTGCAACAAAATGCAAAACAGGTTTAATGAAACTACATACAATGAAATTGTTGTTGACATTTTTTCTCACTTAAATGTACATAATTAATTGAAGTCATCGAACGCTTTTTTTAACAAGACTTATGTATGTACATTAAATACACGCGTAAATTTTTAATAACATTTTCAATAAATTAAGCGCTGATAAATTGTCTATTTTACTTATATGTATATACATATGTATATATCTATAATGGTGTAAAATTTACACAAATTATTTTTGAAGTAGATAGACAGGGCAGGTGAAGGTATAATGTGCCAATCACAAGTAAGTCAATCGTGTATCCCTGCTCGTTATGAATGTGATGATTGAGCTGGCGCGTGTAATGTCAAACAAACAAGCGAATCACAGGTGCACAGGTACATGCGACACTCAACTTAACTAAAATTAAGTTTCTTGCAATTTTTCAACCATTAACAATTATACCAGAAAACATAGAGACACAGGCAGGCGAATACTTAAAAAGTGGGTCATTACTCAATAAATGATAAGGCGGAGAAGTGGGGTGGCATTTAAACTGGCAACTGAAGAGCTGCAAGAAGA
Organism: Rhagoletis zephyria; assembly: GCF_001687245.7. NCBI lineage: Eukaryota > Metazoa > Arthropoda > Insecta > Diptera > Tephritidae > Rhagoletis > Rhagoletis zephyria. Next base: position 12,571 of record NW_016161881.1, on the reverse strand, counting down.
AGAAGAAGGACAAAGCGGGGTTAAAATAGCAGCGGGGTGTTAGCTGATTGGGGACTTGCGCTGAAAATTTCAAAGGGAGGCTTGCTAGATTTTTTAGGTTAAATCCTTAAGTAGTGAGCGTTACCAATGCTGTTTCGAGTATAATGTACATGTATGGATGGGTATAAGTACAAATTACAGGGTTGAGACAGAAAATCCGTACAGTGATTTATATATGTATATGTAATGCCTAATAAAAGATTTAAAAATAATTTACAAATAGAAAAAAGAAACGGTTTTCTATTCCTGAAAGCGATTTTGGTAAGCTTGTGAGTTTAAAAAATAAAGGGACGCAAATATCTACAATAAGAGCTACAAATTATAAATGTAGCATTATGCCCATATAGCTGATTCCAGAAACTTGTGTTTGTAGGGCGCAGTTTTACAGCGTCGGCAACAAATTTTAGACAAAAAAAAAAAAGAACTTTATGAAATACATAAAAAAATTTCAAAACGGGGCTGCAAATATTTTTTTTAGAAAACAATGGCTCCAAAGGAAATTCAAAATATTATAACAATGTGATTTAATTTCCAAAAAGTTTAGTAAAAATTTAATTTTGAATAAAATTGCCATGTATTTAAATATGTAAAAAAACTTCATTATTCCGCTAATATTTAATTTATTTAACGTATTACTTAAAGTGAAATTATGACCACATCGGCAAGCAACAATTTATTTATTTATTTTTTTTTAAGGTTTTAAATTTTAACAATATATATCAGGGCAAGTATTTTTTTGGGAGCAAAATTTTCGAAGAAATTGTATAGCAAATGCAAATTCTACGATTAATTCTAAGCAAAAATGGCGAATAAACTATATACCAAAAATTAAGAAATTTTCTATTATCTCGGTAGTAGTTTCTTAAGTATGGAGAAAACACAAAATTTTCTAAATGAAAAGTTGATTTCCTTCAGAAAAAATTATGTCATTTTTGTTATATAGTTTATTCACCATTTTTGCTTAGAATCGAACGTAGACATCAAATATATCATAAACATTTTTCGAAATTAAATTACTCCGCCCTTATGTATATATCGAGAAATGTTTTAGTGAATTTTAATGCCTTGGAAAAATAATTTTGAAAAACTAAAGACAAAGATATAGTATAATATTTTTAAAAGCCAATGAAAAAAATTTTAAATTTGTCGATGATTTGCAGTGTACGAATATTTATGTTCTTAATTTAATTTATGATTTAAATTGTAAAAAATTTTATATTTTACAAAAATGTATTACCTGAAATGTAAATTATAGCCTCAGTGACAGGAAAAAACATTATAAATTAATTTTTTTTTTGATAAGTTGCCATAAAATTTTAACTATATGTATATAGCAGAACTTTTATTAAACATGATGCCTTAGAAAAATTATTTTGAAAAATATAAACACAAAGATATAATAATATCTTTTTATTGTTTTTTTTACATTTTTCGGTGATTTACAATGTACGAATATTTATATTTTTTCCTTTATAAAATAAAAATATTTGCGATATCTCTATTTCTTTACCTTATATTATGTTTTAAGCAGAAAAATATGCAACTTAACATATAATGCGGCGCTGCAGTAGAGTTATATGTAAAAACCGCTTTTATGATCAGATGTGGTTCGTACTCAGACTACATTATGCTAGAACTTCATTAAAAAAAATTGCTCCCGAATCACGGCATCCATGAACGGAGGAAAACCGACTCGAAATTTCAATAACGAGTGCCATATTTCAATATACATAAATTGTATTGGAGAGAAAACCGCCTCGATTACGAATGCCGTGATTCTATCTACTATATTTTGAACTAAAAGATTTTGGCTTGGCCATTTACAGCATTGTTACCAAACATTTAAAGTTTTAGAAAGTATTTAATAAAACAAACTTCCGACCGGCTGACATCTTCTTTAGAAAAGTGCAAAATTATACGGATTGTAACAATCGCCACTGTACCTTTATAAGCATTACAATCCAAACTTCCTACTACGCGTCAGCTCGCAGACACAGTAAATTGTTTTCAATCCTGCTTTTAACCTCATTTTCCCAAAGCATTAGTTTGCAGTTTGTTGTAGTTTTGTCAATAATTATTGTTGTTATTACTGCCAGTGCACATTTCTCTTGTTATAGCACTAAATATTTTTTTTTTATGTGCGCATCGCATTGACTTGATGGCAACGGAAATTTTGTCAGGTCAGTAGTAAGACCAAGACAGGTTTGTTTAAAGGGGCAAAGTGACGTTGTGCGCCATTACGTTGTCATGACTGACTGCATGCATACGTATAAACACATATACATATGTACAGTATATGTGTAGACTAGTACATACTATAAAGCAATCCAAGAAAATCAATAACGCAACCCAATGTGAACAGTGTGCTCTTCTTCCCGCCCTTCGGGCTATGCTTGTGCGCCGCCTTTGCATATATGTATTTTTTATGTGAATTCCAGTTGCCGCATTTCAGTAATGGCTAGCAAATTGCACTGCCTAAGTGCTCAAATGAAAGTGTGAGTGTGCGAATAGTTTATAGACAAAAAGTTATTAGTTAACTGTTTACAAGTAACCAGCTGCGCCAATAAGTATCCAATCAATCTACCAAACCAATTGTCTGTCTAATCAACCATCCAGAAATCATCGCTGCGCCATACACTCGAGTAGATAAGCACAAAAACAATAACAGTACTCGTATGATACGATATTACTTTCGACAAGTGCATAAATGATTATTAAGCCCTAAGGATGCATGAGTGCGTAACGAGGATAACGCAGTTGTCGTTTTTTGGCCACTCCAGTATTACATAAATACTTGTACATATAAGATTCTGTTTCCAGCTGTCAATTTTAGTGGCTGCTATCCTTCTTTGTCCTTTTCACCCTTCTTTGCATATCATTAAGCAAGTGTTGACAATGGAAAAATAACGATTTGTTTATTCTAATGTTTAGGGTTAATTGTGTGAAATTGTTTTTTTTTGCGGTTGGATGATTATTTCTTTGGTTTTGACAGGTTAAATTGAAGCTCGAATTTTTAAAAACTAATCGCTTGCTTACATTACATAATACAATTTTGAAGATTTAGGTTATATCAGAAAAGATTACGTTAGACGGGCTGCTGTTATTACGTGCTCTCTTCTTGGGTATAAAGGTGGTTTGTGATGCCAAGCAGAAGCTTTCTCTTTACCTATGCCTCATGCTTTTAAACCATCACAATATTTTGACGGTGTATTGATTAAAAGTGTTTCTAAAAAACTAAAAACGCGCTCATACGGATACGCATACTATGGAGGTCCGCCTTAATAAACCAAAAACGCTTTGAAAGCGCTGAGAAGAAATTTCTCAAATACTTTCGTTTGATACCCATCATGTAATATTTAACTTAACAATTTAAGAAAATTAATTTTTCAAATAGGTGTCAACCCGCTAATTTTTTTTTTTACAGTAAAATTTCTAAACCTCTTTATTTTGACACCCGTATTGTAATATTTCAGCAGTAAACTTTCCTAAGCCTCTTAAGTTTGATACTAATATTGCAATATTTAATTTATCTTATCCATTAAATTAAACTAAAATTTTCAAACAGGTGGCAACCTTCCACAAAAATATCTTCGGTTGTAAGCATTCTTATACCTCTTTCTTTCAACAGTCAGTTTCCTTAAACTGACATTTTCAGACAGGTGGCAACTCTGTAATATATTTTTCTTCTATAATTTAAGTTAGACCTCTAGTAATACTTCGGCGAAATCTGCATTCAAATCCATGTATTAGTTTTTGAGTGATGCGCGTACAAACATACAGACAGACAGAAAAAAATCTAAAAATTATTGATTTCGCCTCTTTTGCTCTAATAAAGGCCTGCTATATAAATTTTTCTTTAATATTTATAGTGAACAGACATCGCAATGCTGGAAATGGTACTTGAAAATTGGACCTTCCGAATTGACCTACGCTGTATGTGGTCGCGTCCAACATTTGAATAAAATTATTTAAAAAATTATAAGTCAGAGATTTTTCTTTCGGGCAACAATGAATAGTCATCAGACATCCAGTTCTGTTTTAAGTGTTTTATTTAAAATTAAAAAAAAAGACAAGGTCTAGATGGATCACATTATGTCGGCACCGCCAAACCATACCATGCTAAGTCATTAGAGTTTAAGGTAGACTTATTCTGGATTTCCACTAGGCATTAAATGGCAAAAATGACGAATGACAAATTTGGGCATTAAATAAAAATCGTGTCAGTACGTTAAGAAAATAGTCATTAAGTTAATTTTCAAATAGCACTTTTTAAATGGCATACATTTTTGTCATTTCAATGCCTAGTGGAAATTCGGCATTAGTATGGTATGGTTTGGAGGCGTCGCTATAAAAAAAAATAATTCACAGTGTTTCCAGGTTGGCGATTTTAAGCGTTTTTTAATTTGAAGTTTGGTGGTCGCAGAGCAGCTTTTAAAACAATTAAAAGTTTAAAATGCAAATATTTATACATTCAATAGACCTTTCTGGGGGTCTTGGGATCCGAAGGATCTGAGTTTGCATTTTTTTTGCGAAAACTGCCGCTAGAGTGTGCTTTAAGGTAAAACACATGGATGGAACTTGCAAGGAAAAGTGCAAAAAATTTGTATTCATGTTAATTTGCACTAAAGTGCACCAAGTAGCCGCAGCGTTTTTTTGGTAAAAATAAATGCTTAAACTGCAGATTCAAATTTCTCGTGCCAAAAACCTCACATAAAGATCTTTTGGTGGTATACATATTTGAATTTTAATCAGTTTCATTTGTTTTAAATGCTGCTCATACCTACATACAATCCAGACTTTCATCATGTTCCTTTAGTTTCAGATATCTCACCTCGCTGGCCACACTAACCACGTCCCCATTCAAAGTTATGTTCCTAATGCCGTTGGATTTATGGTGAGACACTACTTGGCGCACCAATCAGTGTAACTATGTAAGCCTGTGTACTGCATATGTCACAGGGTGCGCTCTCGAACTTTCCTCAGGCAATAATTGCGCATATCCTTGGCAGCGGTCACAAAACGAAGGTGTGCATATCTACATTTTTGTTAGAAGATCTCCTGCGGTGATCAAATATTTATTTAATGCAGAATACAGTTCTCCAACATGAGCATGCTGTGAGCCATTACTTCGTTGATCGATAGTCGAGAATACAGTTAACATCAACGAATCTACTAGCATGTCTCTATCATATCTCCGAGTACACTTTTCGTGCGTTTTGGCCTTTAGCATAATAAATGCTAAACTTAAAAATAGATTTTTCCGAAAAATATTCATAAATTATATTTTATACCCCCCAAAAAAAACTAAAATACATATTTGATGAAATATTAATAACTGCAAAGTGATGATAAAAACGAATACTCCGCATAATATTTACTTTGCCACAGGGCGTAACAAAAGGATTGCGTGCATTGAATAAACTCTCCTCAAATTACCATTAGACCGTTATGTTAACCAAGTATTTAGGANGCTCCGGCGGTAATACAATATTTAATGCAGAATACAATTCTTCAATATGAGCATGTTGTGAGCCATTACTTCGTTGAAAGATAGTCGAGAATACAGTTAACATCAACGAATCTACTAGCATGTCTCTATCATATCTCCGAGTACACTTTTCGTGCATTTTGGCCTTTAGCATAATAAATGCTAAACTTAAAAATAGCTTTTTCCGAAAAATATTCATAAATTATATTTTATACCCCCCCACCCCCCAAAAAAAAAAATAAATAAAATACATATTTGATGAAATATTAATAACTGCAAAGTGATGATAAAAACAAATACTCCGCATAATATTTACTTTGCCACAGGGCGTAACAAAAGGATTGCGTGCATTGAATAAACTCTCCTCAAATTACCATTAGACCGTTATGTTAACCAAGTATTTAGGAACTTGGCAAATTGCGACACATAAAATCGCATGTCTATATTCTCTTTAGTTTTCCACTCAAAGTCAACAATGAAATGAAAAGTGAAAGAAATAGCTTTCTTATAAACAAAGAAACAAAACCATTTGGTAAAATCTCAATCAAACTTTGGCATAAAAAAGGCTGATGAGTAAACTCGAGCAAGAGAAAATTAAAATATTAAAAGGGAAATGGGAAATTGAACTTCATACTTATGTTAATATGGTTGACGCCGGCATTTTGCGGGTATGGCCACTGCAGGCCGGAATACATACATACAGCCACAGACGAGTATATGGAAATAAGGTCGAGCAGTGCCGGTGGCCAAACACTAACCAAAAANCATATTTGATGAAATATTAATAACTGCAAAGTGATGATAAAAACGAATACTCCGCATAATATTTACTTTGCCACAGGGCGTAACAAAAGGATTGCGTGCATTGAATAAACTCTCCTCAAATTACCATTAGACCGTTATGTTAACCAAGTATTTAGGAACTTGGCAAATTGCGACACATAAAATCGCATGTCTATATTCTCTTTAGTTTTCCACTCAAAGTCAACAATGAAATTAAAAGTGAAAGAAATAGCTTTCTCATAAAGAAAGAAACAAAACCATTTGGTAAAATCTCAATCAAACTTTGGCATAAAAAAAGGCTGAAGAGTAAACTCGAGCAAGAGAAAATTAAAATATTAAAAGGGAAATGGGAAATTGAACTTCATACTTATGTTAATATGGTTGACGCCGTCATTTTGCGGGTATGGCCACTGCAGGCCGGAATACATACATACAGCCACAGACGAGTATATGGAAATAAGGTCGAGCAGTGCCGGTGGCCAAACACTAACCAAAAACACGAATATATTAAGCACCAGTGGAAGAAATGAAGAAATAATAAAACGAAAGAGAAACGGTATTACCATACAAGCCGTCGATTATTGCACCACAAACATTACCAACAGTGCTGGAGCAATCAGCTGGCTGGAAAAAAGCACACATTCAGCTAACTCGCCAGCGGACAAGTTTGCTGGAAAAGGGGGCGGTTGGGCAGCGCCATATTTGAAGAGGTAACGCCTAGTGCAGCCAACAGCAATCTTTTTCTTCCGTCCCTTCAACTTTTTGACTGCTGTGCTTCCTGCATGCCACCCTGGAAATCTACACTTATATACATATACATACATATGCGATGTATTATACTTAT
>NW_016161881.1:0-4280 GCF_001687245.7 Rhagoletis zephyria | reverse complement strand
CTCTAAGGTCACGGAAATGAGGTCACACTTGCCTTTAGTTTCACTGGTTTCGATTTCAATACCTGCTACACTGCTATCGCCATTCTTGTTTTAGTATAACTTTTTAATTTGCCATTTTGTTTTTGTTTTTTTTTCTAAACTTTATATGTATGCAAAATATAAAATAGCTGTGAAAGCAATTTTTATTCCCGTCAGAATTGTTTGACTAAGAATGACAGGCGGCAGTGGCGGCGGGCGATATCAAAATCTGTCGATGTGTGCGAAAGACTGACGCTGTCAACAGAAATGACGCAAAATTACTTTGCCATGATAAATTGTTGTTGGTAAAGTTGTAGACATTACTATATACTAAGAGAAGACTATATGTATATTTATATGTACCCTGCTGGGAAATCGCGGACTAGTGAAACAAATTTCTAGTTCCGTACTAGGTCTTTATCGCCAAAAAGGAACTAGTCCGATAGGAAGTAGATCCCCACCAGNATTTAATTTCAAATTGCAAAAATGTTTCTTTGAAAGTAATGTAAAATCGCACACGGAAGAACCGAAAAGATTGAAAAATCATGATACTTTTTTCTTTCGTCTGTCGATTTTAGAACTGGCCCGGAACTATAGAATTTAGGACTAGTTCGGAACTATCGAAAAAGGGGGGCAATTGACACTTCCTAGGACATCGCCATGTTAAATTCGCAAGTTGCTTGCATGCAAAAGAGATTTATCGCGAACCAGTACTGGATCTAAATGTACTAGAAGCGCCCCAGTTCAGAACTAGAGATTTTCTCCGCAGGGTATATGTTTAATAAATTAATAGAGTGCAGCACGCAATTCGCAAAAGTGGAAAAATCAATTGCCACAGCGGAGAAGCTTCAAAGTTACATTATAAATGTTAAAGTGCAATAATATTTGATTATACGAGTATAAAGACTAGTGTGGCTTAAACATTCGACACTATTAAGCTGTAAGCTTACAATATGAATGTATTACGTCAGTATACGAATCGATAACAGACCAATGCGAATGCGATAACAAACCAATGCGAATGCGATAACAACACCAGAAATAATTTAGGTAGTGGAAAAATATCTATAACGATAAAAATATCGATATCGATAACAGCGGTTACGAAAAGCAACCCATATTTAAAACAATATTGACGGTTGACGATAGTTTATCGGTTTAACCATACAGATTTGGGAAATGATTAAAATATCGACAACGATAAAAATATCGACAACGATATAAAAAAACCAATATGTAACGATAAAAAAATATATAAATTTAAAAATACCAATAGTTATAGTAATACGATGTCGGCAGAGGTAAAAATATTAATAACAATTTAAATACAAATTAAGACAATGATATACAGTAGAAAAATGGAGTAAAAACCGATTACGGAAGCCTTTCTCTAGAAAGTAGCGGGCCTTACCATCTTCATGGTTTCCTTAATTATTGCGTTTCCGCTTTCAGGAAAGAGCTCATAGAAGTTCTTAATATTTATGCGTATTATTTTTCATTTGAATACGATTTTGCTCTGCACTTCACAGATGCGTATTCTTCATTTGGAAAAACTAATAACAAAAATGAGAAATTATACGTCGAAGTTAAGATCATAACAATAGGGATCAATCCATAAAGATTTTGATAACAATCGAAATATCGATAACAATAACGATAAAGTTATATGTAGATAAATATTATAGCATGATTAGAAAACTAATTTTAAAATCGATTAACTTATCGATAACGATGTATATACCGCCTATATACAACATTGCCATGAAATTGACACTGTCTGCCCACCTCACCAGGTATGAAATTTGGAGGACGATTTTGTGACGAAGTTGGTATTAAGACATTCTGTGGACGAGGCGAAAGAAAGACACATGTTGCAAAGCGCTAACGATCGGTGAAGAAAATCTCAGTAATGGCGCACAAAGCGCCTAGACTTGATATTTTGTGTGATTGTCATTGCTAAACACATTAAAAAGCTGTAAACGTTGGCTTACTTTATTGAGCTCTTTATGACAAACATATAGACTTTTCTATTGCCACAAAAAAATCTTTTTTGTTCAAAATCAGTATGGGACCTACCTCTGAGGTAACACCTTTCATTAAAAAAAAGAAATCGGTTAACGTGATTTAAAATTATGCGGTAACATATGTACATAAAAAAATTAAAATATTCCGACGAATTGATAACCTCCTGCATCAGAAAGGTGGTGTCTCAGAGGTGGTCTCATACTAATCTGGTTTAGATCCGATCATTGAATCATGAACAAATTAACGGTAATCCTAAATTTTTATATCAGAATTGAGGTCGGTTTTCTTTTTTGCTTAAACATTACATCTTAATTTCACAAATTAATAAAAAAAAAAATGACTGAGTTCATTCTAGAATCAAGAGCATTAAAATGCATAACGGTTGGTACCCCAAAGCACCTTACAGCCAGATACCTTATAATTTTGAATTCAAGGTTTTACTCTTCTCAAACTTTTCTGCGATCGATTTCAAAACTTCTCTTCACTTCCGGTGAACATTTCATAGAAAATAGAAATACTGTCATGCAAGCGGCACTTGACATTTAACAATTGCCCATTTACCCATGTGGCTGCTATTTTTGGTATACAAAGTGAAAATCCATAATGCTACCACATGCAGCGCCAAATGCAATCACTTCCGTTTCCAAAAACATAAACCCAACACAAATATTTCACTTTGAAAAATGACATTACAAACATTGTCGTATGCAAATGTGCTTTCGACTACAAAACAAACTGGCTAAAAACTACATATATGAAAGTGTATATTAGGCCGGGTCAATTCGTATGGGAGATTTTTCCGACTACAAATGCGCGCATAGCACAGAAGGATTCTACGTGTAATTCTAAGCAAGTTTGCAAAAGAAATCGTGGGTCTAAAATCAATTTGGAGTTTGCCAAATTGCGAAAATAGGTTTCTTAGCATTTCGCCATAGTGTCGTAAATAAGGGCTTAAATTTTGAATAAATACATACTAAAAGGGGTTTTTTGGTATGAGGAATCTATTTCTGCACTTATATTTTTCTTAAAACTTCCACCAGAGGGTGCAACAGTGAAAATTTTCACATTTTCTTTGAAACCTATTTTCGCAATTTGGCAAACTCCAAATTGATTTTAGGCCAAATTGCTTAGCATTACACGTAGAAACCTCCTATGCTATACGCGCATAACCAAAAAAAATTGACCCGCACTAGTGTATATGTATATGTAAAAATTATGTATGTACATACATTGTGGCATGAGTGGCGAAATCACCTTTGTGTAGCGTTTCGGAGGAATTTATGACGTACATTTATTAACGTCGCTCACATGTTTTTTTTTTGTAACTATTTTAACCTTTTGCAACTACTTGTACAATGACTACATACAAATGTGAAATACTTTACATACAAATCGAATAACTTTACGATTTTTTGATTGTTAAATGAAAATGCAAATTAAAAGTTGCGCATATTCAAGTACTCTTTTAATTATAGTTTGATTTCGATTTTTAATTGTTGTTGCCACAAGAGTCAACGCAGCGCCGCAAGTGGGAAATATCGCGATTTATATTTTTGTTACCATCATTCAAATGCTACACCTCGTGCATGTCGTAGCTATGTAAACTTCAAACGTCATGGCAAGTCGTGACATACCACAAAATTTCCTAATTTGTGTTTGGCTATTTTTGTTTACATTTATGGCTTTGATGTTGCCTCTTTCTGNGTAACTATTTTAACCTTTTGCAACTACTTGTACAATGACTACATACAAATGTGAAATACTTTACATACAAATCGAATAACTTTACGATTTTTTGATTGTTAAATGAAAATGCAAATTAAAAGTTGCGCATATTCAAGTACTCTTTTAATTATAGTTTGATTTCGATTTTTAATTGTTGTTGCCACAAGAGTCAACGCAGCGCCGCAAGTGGGAAATATCGCGATTTATATTTTTGTTACCATCATTCAAATGCTACACCTCGTGCATGTCGTAGCTATGTAAACTTCAAACGTCATGGCAAGTCGTGACATACCACAAAATTTCCTAATTTGTGTTTGGCTATTTTTGTTTACATTTATGGCTTTGATGTTGCCTCTTTCTGCATTGGCTTGATTTTACTTGCGGTAGCTGTTGGTGGTTTTGAATGAGGTTTGGTTTGGTGTAGCAAAACTAGCAACTAAGTACATATGTATGTATGCATGTTATATGTACGCATCGAAGTTATGGCGTCATTCGGTGCCCACGAGTGCGTC
>NW_016161880.1:26376-47544 GCF_001687245.7 Rhagoletis zephyria | reverse complement strand
GTAAAGAGAAATACAAGAAATACAGATACATATATATGCATGTTTTGTTTTGTTTTTTCTAAATTTATACACTAAAGAGTTTTATATGTGGTATGTATGTTTATGCCTTTGAATGCAAATGTGTAGACATATATCACTACTACAATTTGTTAATGAAGTGCAAATCAATTAGCTTATACGGCATTTATTTGATTAGATAATTTAGATTGTTATCTAAGGCAGTGCTTAATGTTTAGATATTCCATTATAAATATGGTATATCAGGTGCTAGGTATACGTACATACATATGCCTGTACATTTATTAGACTGCACACAAAAGAAAACAAAAACTTGTAATTACCTAATAAAATGGCGCCCCTCCCAGGCTTGAAAGATTACTTACTACGCGAGGATTTTGGTTTCATTATAATTTTTGACTTGGTCACGCTATAAAAAAACAATCTAAATGCCATTTGCTTCGCAAGTTTTTAATTTAACACCCGGTTTTGGAAGATGTGATATTTCATTAAAAAGTAGTTTTCAGAGCTATAGATCTTATAAGGTTAAAAAAATCGCTACTTAAAAAGTTTTAAAATTTCTAATGACTTAAGTTAATTAAGTCGGGTCAAAATTAAATCGACTATAAAGCTAGTAGGAGCTCTTTTTAGAGGCAATCCATTGAGAATTATATCAAAAAGCTGTAACTAACCTTAGTGTCGACTTTATTTGGACTACGCCACCATAAGTTAACTGGTATAAGAAAGTAATTTACACCAATATGATCTTCAAGAGATATAGAGTAACTTGACAAGGGATGACGTAAATTCATTTCAAAATAAATCATCTTTTCACCGTGTCGGAAAAATCAACCAACAGCAATAAATACATAGTATTCAAAAATATTTTCTTAATAAAATCGGGATACAAAAAGTGAAAAATGAAAACGCGGGTTTGGCTATTTTTCGCGCAAAAATAGAGCAATAATATTTTTGATGCCAATGTGTTAGCTCTCAAACCAAGGAGGCTAAAACAATTTTTTACGCGACCCAGCCTAACGTACATATGATGTGGATCACAGCTTAAACCGTTTACCCAAAAAAAGTTTATGTTTTATGGTATATTTTTTTTTTTTATAAAACAAAGATCATAAAAATCAAAATCCCAATCATTTTACAACTTTCAAATTTTTGATCCGATTTTTTAGAAATTATCGGGGTATGCAGTTTTGTAGCCCATTCAATTTTAGTCTAATAGCAAAAATTACCGTTGATTTTTGGGAGTTTTTTTGTCGAGGATGTCGCGATGATATAACATATACAAAATCTATTTTTATATGGAAGAAAATGCGCAACACCCTCGAAAAAAAATCTTAAAAATCACCGATAATTTTTTGCTACTTGAAACTTGCACTTTATTAGACTAAAATTAAATACGCTACAAAATTGCCTACCCGAAATATTTCTAAGAACTTTTATCAGATTTGTTATCGATTTCTGATATAAATCGAATTGCATTTGAAACCATAAATTGGCGCGTGGTTGTGAAGGATTTTATTCCGCTTTTGAGAAGGAGTTAATGTCAATTGACTTTATTTCGCACCAGTATGCGAAATAGTGTCCATTGACCTTATTTCCGTTGAGTTTGTTACTTGTAACAGGCGAAAAAACTCAGGGACATTCTTTCATTTAACCAAGCATCGACAAAAAATGGCTACTAAAAAAAAAACTAGTCAGGATAAACGATCGAATTCTTCCATTTCAACCAAGACAAGTTTAACACCGTTAAGTCTCCAATAAGACATGGTTGGTTTGGTGCTTATCAAGTGGCCACTTAATAGTCAATTGGCGCCATTTCGGTACATGCTACTAGCTTTTTCATTATGTACTTCCCTAAATGAGCTATTCTTTAGAGAAGCCAGGCCTTGACATTCGTCCATTAAGTTTCCGCGACAGATTTTGTGGGAGGGAAATACTATTCTAGAATCAGATTTTAATTTTTATATACGAAGCACGGTAATTGTGTCCTCCCCTAACAATATTTGACCATTAATTCGGTTATCTACAAATAAAAATGTAGACTTATTTCCATTCATTAATGAACTGACTGATTTTGGCCAGGTGTGATGTGCCCACCGTACAACTCGGAGCTTACCGTTGCCGAAAACTTTGTGCTGAGGTGTTATGTGGCAATTTTTATATAGGAAACGCAACTATAAATCGGATGTTGGATTTGATTAGATTAAATCTAGAAGAGATGAGCAGGTAACCTAGTTTAGGTCGTGTGCCTCTAGTAAAAGTGATCCTAAGAAGCGAAGTAAGGTACCAGTGAGGGCTTCACAGCGGCACATAATGTGCTCTGCTTTTTACTGTTCTTCGTTACACAACCAACAATGATCAAAGTTAACAACAACAGTTGGTTGACAGCTACTTCCTTAACATGCAGGGGCCAGTAAAAAAACGGTACAAATTCTTACTTCATGCCTAGAGAGATGGAGGAGCGCTTCGATTCTCCTTGTTGACATATCCAAAATGGTTCCAGTAATGTTGCGCTGCGTTCTAGTTTCGCTTAATGGAGCTCCATCGGTGACCTCGTCCGCTTCAAGAGCGAGGAGCGCCCTTTTTTAAGATCATCTAACGTGTTTAAGAACAGGACAGACTAGTATTATATATATATATATATATGTTTATTATCCGGAAAGGACTTTTGTTTCGGAATAATATTCGCAACAACCCTGGTATAGACAGACAAAACTAGCCACTAAATGGCAAAAATAAGACATCGAGGTTGTGCCATTATCCGGGAGAGGCGATAGAGGATACTAAATATCAATATATTATTCACATTCTATTTAAAAAAAAGTTTGAGTTTTTAAGAAAGGGGGATTAGTTGCTACTCGAAAACAATTCTCACAAAAAAAGAAAAAAAAAACAACTTGGTAATAAGAGTGAGAATACACTTTTAAGTAATTAAATTTTTTTTGTCACTGAAAAAACACAGAGAGGTAGACAAAAACCTTGCACCGTGCCGGACTGTACGGTAGAACCGGATTTCCTATAGGAAAACTTTGCGAACTGTGCAATCCGTATACCGTACAAGGGTTTGCAAGACTTAGTGGTTACTAGTGTATGTATATCAATATTTCGAGAATGCGAGAGCATAGTCCTGCTAATAACTGCGTAAAAATACAAAAAAAAAAGACGATTTGAAAACCCGTTAAGCAAAGGGCTTTCTACATTTCATTACCAGTATAAAAACAGCGCTCATAGGAGAAAACTTAAAGCTTAAGCTTAAAATAACCGACACCACAACCAGAAGCTTTCTGAAAATGCGAAATTGAGACAATTTTTTTCGAACGAGAATGAAAATGAATCAAATGGAAATGTAATTGAGTGGATGGATATGTACGTGAGAACATTTACATATGTACATATCTATGTTTGTTTGTATGAAATGTAAGAATGGGTAAGAATGACAAAAAGTGTTGAAATCGAAAAAATAAAGAAAAACGTTTTCAGTTTTTTAGAAAAATTAATTACAAAGAAAAACGTTTATTTTGTAGCATTTTTGTTTCTTGGTACATTTACATACATTTGTTGTGATTTAACAAAGTTTTGATGCGTAAAATTAAACGCAAATTGAATGATAGCTAATTCAAATAAAATTAAATAAAAAATGCTTTATTGAAAACAGTAGCGAGTATTTAAAAATTTACCACCTATTTGCGATTTAAATAAAAGTATTTTGATATTTTTTTTTTAAGCTGACAGCGATACATTGCTTGCGCATTTGAAAGCCCCGCTACAGAATATATTCGAGCTTGCAGAAAAGCTTTACAATTTTATTGCAATGCATTGAGTAGCGTATAATAGAAGTAGAAAAAATAGTTCAAGAAACATATACCTAAAGAAAATAATATACAAAAGAATAGCTGTGAATATAACCTAACGAACATACGAGCGTGTGTGCTCGCGCGTTTGAGTGGGTGAGTGAGTAGACGACTGAGCTTGTGGCTTCCAAGGGGATTAGTGATTTGCTTTTCTTGCTTTCGTGCTCAATTGGTTGATTAATGAGCATTTTTAAAGTAGAAAGAGACGTTGAGGCAAAGTGCTAGTAAGAATGGCTTTGGGAAAGCTTTTTCAAAAAGCTCCAGTAGAATATTACAACTGGGGGATTTGAGAACTGCAACACTTGCTGGTCATTTCATTTAAGTCCTCAAGTGATAGAGACTATTAACTAGTGTAAGAAAAACGAATCAAATATATATTTTTTTTATAAGTAAATAATAACACGATAATCTAATATTCATAAATTCGATTTGTTCTTCTTCTTTAAACCGCAGATGCGGCAATGCGTTGACGAAAGCAGATCAACTAAAGAAAGAAATAAGACTGGTTTGCACGTAGCAAGCATTTTAAAAGAGTGACTTAAGGTAGGTTCACACGCACAACAGAAAGGCGGTAAATCACTTAAAGAAACTAAAAAAAAGAAAAATTGGGATGATATCAAAGTCTTCAACTGGCCAAGTAGTTTTAACCGGTTCTTATTTAAGTAGATATATGTAGATAGCACCGCCCACTCTTAAATAGTGACGTAAAGACCCTTCACACATATGCCATGCAAAAAATAGCATCTTCCAAGACCTATTTGCCTGTGCCACCACTCACGCTTGAGCCACTCTCCAGCGTCAATCTATTAAGTTCATCGTCTAGCATTTCATTGATCTCTTGCACCAAATCCTGCTCGCTGGTACCCTCCTCAACGATCTCGTTTGTGGTAAAGGTCTTTGTTATCTCGATATTCACAGGCGCTGGCGTCTTTGGCAGCGGTGGTGGTGGCACATCATCTGAGGGTATATAGAACTTTGAGTTATCCACAGTGAATATTTCATCCAATTTCACAACATCCTTCTCGACAGCCGGCGGAACAACAGACGGTGCCACTTCCTCTTCAACACTCGCAGCAGCAGCAACGGCCGGTGGGTTATCATCACCGATTCCGAAGTTTTTACGTAAGAAGTCGAAAATATTTTTCGTTTTCTTCGGATTTTGGTTCGCCACTGGTTTTGCGCTTCCGTTCGACTTTGTTGTCACGGTTGGCGAGGACGGTGGCGTAGAGGTAGTGACTTTGATTTGTGTTTCGACCACATGCAATCGCCCAATTATCATATTTTCATCAACTGATTCCGGTGTTGGGGGTCCGCTGCTTTGCTTGAGCACAGGTTTGGCCGGCTGATCGGCTTGGTTCATTGAATCTGTAGCGCTGATGCAGCAGGGTATTGGTTTGGGTATCTTCGATTTGCGTTGAAGAAGGGGAGTGCCGCTGCTCTTGGCGACGGCGTGAGTCGGTAAAGCAGACTTTATTTGACTGCTGTGCAGACGCTCCTCTGCGATAATACGCTCACAGGTCTCAATGAGTGCACGCGAGTGTGCTGCGCGCGCGACCATTATAGGTGAATTTGGCTTGGAGTTGGGACGTGAGGTATTTGATTTTGAGCTAGCTAAGGGAATATTACTTATCGGCGTTATGGGCATACTTTTCACGGTTGTTGGTGTGTCCGGTGTGCTGGGTGCGCTGCCGGTGCTCTGCGATGACGTTCTGGGTGTGCTTGGATCGCTACCTTTACTTGGTGGTCTCGCATTGAGACCATCACAAATGCGCACTTGCTCAGCGGTAACTTCGTCATAGCCAGTCAGCGGTACCTGGTCGTAGGCTGGTAGATCATTCACGTCAATTTTCTGACAGATCTTCTCCTCCACTGTGTGCTGACGCTGTGCCTGAGGTGGCACGGACTGGCGTGAAATTTCAGTTTTCATACCGGATTCATCACACGCCTTAACTTTATTGGCGCTGATGTCCTCGTAGAAGGTGCAAGGAGGCCGCTTACTTGGCGGCGATTCGTTAACGTCCATCTTGTCACAAGGCGACTCATCAACGCTTTTCTGTTGCACAGGTAAGTATGAGTTTGTGGGTTCGAAGGAGTTGAGGAAATTGTTGCAGAGTGTCACATCGGTAGGTGAGAGCGGTGAGTGGGGCGATGCCGGTGGCGTGGTCAGCTTGAATAGTGTAGACTGATTAGGCTTGCAAGCCACGAGCGTGGGCATCTGTGAGGGCACTGATATGACGGGCGTGAGCGAGTCATTTGGTTTGAGCGGATCGTCAGTGGGCTGCTTTGAAGTACCTGGTTTGTTTGAGCTGTTATGGGCGTTGCGCATCAACGGTAACGGCTTGAGAGCTGCGCGATTCAGCTCATTGGTACGTTCCAGTACCGCTGGTGGTGAATGTACCTGTGCCGTGGTTTCAAAGGGCTCTGTGCAGACGCTGGAATCACTTGATACCGTCGAAATATCTGAGATGATCGAAAGTTTCTTCAAATAATCTGCATTGGGTGCAACCAAATTAGGTGCCATCTCAGCTACGGCTGTAGGCTTAGACTGTGGTTGCTTTGACAGCGCGCTACTTGTTGTTCCTGTTTTTGTAAACTCTTTTACCGTTGCATCTGTGGCCGCCGANTGTGCCGTGGTTTCAAAGGGCTCTGTGCAGACGCTGGAATCACTTGATACCGTCGAAATGTCTGAGATGATAGAAAGTTTCTTCAAATCATCTGCATTGGGTGCAACCAAATTAGGTGCCATCTCAGCTACGGCTGTAGGCTTAGGCTGTGGTTGCTTTGGCAGCGCGCTACTTGTTGTTCCTGTTTTTGTAAACTCTTTTACCGTTGCATCTGTGGCCGCCGTTGGCGAATTGAGGAAATTTCTCTTTGCTGGCGTAGGTGATTGAGGCGGCGTTTGTGGTATGCGACTGCGTGGCAAAGGCTTCGGGCCCAGTATCGGCGGTTTCGTCTTACCGGCTGGTTGATTAGATGCTGCCACATCTTGTGAGAAGCAACTGGAAAGCGCTTTGACGGTGTTGGGTTTCGGCAGCTCATCCGGATTCAAGATGGTTACCGGCGGTGCGCACATAACAACTTCTGCATGGTTATGCTGCTGCTGTTGCTGTTGTTGTTGTTGTTGTGGTGAATGCGGCACAGTTGTCACATTGGGTAATCGGGTTTCATGTGAAGGTTCATTGACTACTTGCACGCCTGGCATTGATTTCGCAGCATTCGCAGCAGCTGTCTTTGCCTGCAGCATTTGATTAGAAGCTGGCGGCAGCGATGTGGTCGGGGGTAATGCGGTCACCGTCACCGTTGTTGGGAATTGTTGCTGCTTAGGAAACCCGACACTGCCATTGTACGCGGTGGCATTCATGGGCGATGGCGGACGACCAAGTATTGGTGATGTTGGTGTTGTTGCACCCAATTGTGGCACATATGATTTTCTTGCGTTCATCGTTGGCGTTGGCGGTTTACCGGTCGGATTTGTGTTCATATTCTTTGAATTGAAAATCTCTACACGTCCGTTGATGCTGAACGGATTGTCGTCGGCTGATTTGCGCGCGGGCGGTGGACTGTTAACGGGACTCATGACGGTATAACGTGTCGACTTGGGTGACATGGGTGGTTTGCCAATTGGATTGACGGCACGCGGAATCATCGAGAAACCGTTAGACATAAGCACACTCGGCGAAGAGCGTGGCGGCGGAGTGGGCGCGCGTGTAGCGTGTGAAGGAGATGGTGGTGTTTGTGGTATAGCCATGGGAGAAGTGGGCTGAGTGAAGGGCGAAGGGGATGGTGGGGACAAAGCCGAAGGGGATATAGTGGAAGATTGAAATATTTGTGTGCTTATTGGAGCGTCAGCCGCAGCTGTTAATGTGAACGGTGTGGGTGTTTGTGGGCGTTGTGGGCTTTCACCAGTGATTGACACCGGCCCGGGTGAAAGTTGAGGCCCATTTGAGTTCAGTGGTCTAACTGTTTGTTTGGGTATGGCACCACCACTCCCACCACCTATTGAGGGTTCAGCTATTGGCTTCACCTCATGCTCCTGCACCTCGTCTAATTCAATGTCACTATTGAAGGTCTCTTTGAACATGCGCAGCAGATTGCGCGCGTGCNATGGCACCCTCGTAGGTGTATTCACATGGATCGGGCGAGCTACCGGGCGCAGTGCTGGAGGAGGTGTCGTAGCCGGGCGAGGAGATGTATTCGCGCGCAGGGATGCTGCTGGGCTTTTGGTTATTCTCGAATATGGCCTTGTCCAGTTCAGCGTTGTCGCTCTGGAGGGAGTACAGGAAAAAGAAAATTTATATCAATGTTAAGAAATATAAAGAAACACATTTTCATAATTAAAAAAATTATTTCAATACACATTTTATATTATTTATCTAGTGCTCATATAAGATGGGCTAAAGCAAGATTTTATAGGAAAGTAGTAGAAATGTTGCGAACGAAATCCATGTGCGGTCACTGCGCCAGGTCAATCTACAGCAGTCCTCTCGCGGTCGACAAGGCCGTAAAACCCAATGACCGTACAATTTTACTGCCCTAAGCGACAAGTTTAAATAAGCTGAAAATAAGAGGATGAGATCATGAAAGCTGCTTCGGAGAAAGAAGCCCCCTGGTGCTGATCTATTCTGCGTTAAGTTCTATCCTCTGTCTAAGAGCTTCTTACGCATCAAGTGACGAGCAAGTGATCGCTAAAGTCCTTAGTTATTCGCAATTTTTTTCAGCATTTATAAAATCTTTAATTTGGTTAGTATTTGCTGCAGCAGAAGCATCACCCGTCAACCTAATGTCAGAATTTTAATGTAGAGCGTGCGAGTATAATACTCTAAGATCGTTAAGCTGATCGACACGCTTGGCTCAGCTGTTGTGAACACAATGAAAGATCAATCAGAACAAATGTTCGACAATCGCATAACAAGAGTGTTTATATTCACAAAGGAAACAAAAAAAAAAAACAATACAAAAAAAGCTAATTGAATGAAGCGATCGTATGGTGTGTGTGTGTGTAGACCACGTATGCGATATGACTTTGACAAATTGACAAAACTGTATTTCGAACAAAGTAAATGAATGCATTGAAAATTAAAAAAAATAGGGCAATTAGATTGCTAACAAATTAAATAGAAGTGCGTAAAAGTAAGGACTATTAAATTTTCTGAAGAGAAAAAAATAATTACTTTTTTTGTGATGTTGAAATTAAAAGTTATTAATTTTTGGTGACGTTGGTTTGTTTAACAATCAATTGAATAACAGGCTTGGAATTCGAGTTAAATCAGAGACGACCATTTTTTATTTTTAGTGTTTGGGATTTTTCGTTTTTTTGGGGATTGTCCGAATCCTCTCGGTATCTTTTGGAAAGCTTCAAGACTTTTTCAGGACTTTGCGAGATCGCTTCATGAATTTCTTAGATTCAAAGGTACAGGGAATCTATAAAAGCTTTAACAAGCTTCTTCCGCGGGATACGATTTAGTCGTGACTGGTGAGTAGTAACCACTATACCACTATACAATTGGTATGAACATGTACAGTGTAAAAACCCCGCATTACTGGTCTATATCAGTCAAAACCGAAACATATTTCTCAAAAAAGATTTTCAAAGCTGTTAATAGATGTTGTTTATACTTTAAAGACATTATGCAAATATTGCAATGGAAACATCGAATAAGAGGCTGTAGGTGTCCCTACCTCGAGCCGTTTAAGGTCGGTTAGTTCAATAAAAAAATATAGTTTAGACGATAAAAAATAAAAAAAAAACATAGAGAAAACTCGTCAAAATGTAACTTAACCTAATCAGCTGACCATATGTGTACATATATATATTAACATAGCTTCGATTATTCCGCGAAAAGGCTTATGCTTTTGGCTATATAAAGAAAAATATTTCGCACGCTCGAATATTTTGCACAGATATTAGCTGTGAACTTTTTTGGTGAAATTCTGTTGGCGCTATGGTTGTAGAGTTAGTACAGTGCATAGTCTAACACAACAACAACAACAATTAACCGCTTGCTAATGAGTCTATGTGCAGCATATTAAGGCAGAAAAATTGCTGCTAATTTGTCTCTGAGTAGAACTTCCGTTTTACTAAATTTATTTTTATTTTTATTTTTTTCGTTGGCTATAACTAATGTGTGAAATAAACATAACTGACTTTTTTCGCCGGTGTTGACCCAAATCGGTGACCATTTTCTAAAGAATGAGAACGTTTTTTGTCAAAGAGAATCAAAAAAAAAGTCAGCGCGGCGACTTTCAAATTAACGAAAAAATGCGGTCACTTGGTAAAGCGGAATTCAGTAGTTAGTTTGAAAGAAAAACCATAGAAAATGGAAAAAACTAATCAAAGTTGCTAGAGGTGTTGGCTAATTGCGCAACTACAAGAAATTTCAATTAAATCGTTAAATTTGGTATGCAAACTTTTAGAAGGTATGTAATTAAACTTGTGTCGCTGCACTCAAGGCCATCTTTTACGAGTATAAAATTTAGAGTATGGGTAAATATATATGTATGTATGTATACATATACTGCTATCATGTATTTACTAAGTATAATCCGATACCTGGTGCTATAGTCATTGCAATAACCTTTTGCAAAGCACTTATTTAAATGCATTGTCTTTTGCGATTTTCAAATTGCCAAGTTCAATTAAATTTGCTTTGCATTCGCTTATTTACATATGTACTTACCAGCACACTGTTGTTGTCGTAATCCTCCGATTGGCTGCTCTTGCCACTGGCACTGCTTGTGCCAATGCCAAGATCGCTCAAATCGTTCGATTCATCTTCATTGTAAACAGCTAAAGAGGCCAGTTTGACACGTCCGCGAGGACCACGTTCGCCCCTGAAATTAAAATGGTTGAAGTTTTTTTTTTTTTAACTAAATTTAAATAATAGATGAAAGGGAAAATAATTATGTGTGCATAGAATTTGCATATGTATGTATGTATGTATGCACATTAGGGTGGTCCCAAAAAAAAGTAAAGTCGGAATTTTAAAGCTCTCACCCCCTACGATTGTTCAATTCCGTTTTTTTTTTATTTTTAAATAAAGAAATATTTAGAGGTAGCTCAAGAGTCAAAGTTTTTCATGTATTTTAATGACATAGAATTCTTGAAAATCAATATTTTTTGGTCGGAAAACCGTGTATGCTTAGACTTCCAATTATAATATTTGGATAGTGTTTATTTAACGATTTTTTAATTTTATTAAAAAAAGTGCAATAGGGCGACCCCTAAAAATCGTTAGTATTAAAAACTGGTAAAATACGAATAAAAAATCTTTATTATTAAAAAATGGTAAAATAAACGATTGGGTATTAGGGGAAGTCTCCTGAAGAGGAAAAGGGTTTTCCGATTAAAAAATATTGATTTTCAAGAATTCTTTACCCTTTCTACGAAAAATTGTTTTTTACCCATATCAAATACAAGGAAAACTTTGAGCGAGAAAAGGATTTTTGGACCACCCTAATGCACATACTCACCGGACAATTTTCGTTACCGGCAATAAATTTATTGCCGTTAATATCGCCATCGTATTGATTTCTTATTACCAAACGTCCGCCGAAAGCAACTCGCCTGGTCGAGGCGTTTTCTTATTGCTTTATGATTACTACAAGTGATATTTGAAAAATAATTACTTGAAGCAATGTAGTCGAAACCTACTAAAATGTCTTTTCCCTATTTACCATCTCGCCACCGCATATATTTTTTGTGTGCATACATTTTTGCGATAATTTTTCAAGTTTTTTTTTCTCTTTGTTTTATTTGAAATAAAACTGTACTGTATTCCAAAAACAAAATTATATGTATGGATTCGATGCATAAAAAATGTCCCGATTTTTGGCCACATAAATCTGGTCACCGTAACTATACGCAATCATCTAACACGTTTACTTGCCCGCCCTTAACATAAAAGTCATATTATTTTAAAGTAAGTAAATATTGGCGTGGCAGATTTGTACACAGAATTTCTTAAGCACATATAAGAATATGACCCATTATTTTTTAAATCGGACGGATTTCGTAAAAAAAAATTATGTTGTGTCTTGAAAACCCCAATTTTTTTAAACATGTTTTTATAGAAAATTAAACAAGGATTACAATGGTGTAAGTTTAAATCTCTAATTTACAGGATTTTATTATGCTAATCATCTTCAAAAAGTTGAACCGATAAAAAAAAATTTGAAGCCAATCGAAAGTGTGCCACCAAATTTGATGTCCGATATGAAAAAGAATGCTCATATCGCTTTCTTCATGTATAACAATTTTAGAATGAATTTCGAGTTTGGCAATAAAAATTGTAAAAGTGAAATTTTAGTTTCTCAAATTATAG
This sequence comes from Rhagoletis zephyria, assembly GCF_001687245.7. NCBI lineage: Eukaryota > Metazoa > Arthropoda > Insecta > Diptera > Tephritidae > Rhagoletis > Rhagoletis zephyria. The sequence continues at coordinate 35,357 of NW_016161880.1, read as the reverse complement.
TCATCACTGTATTTTTTTTTTCATTTGGTGTTACACTAGCGTTATTACACTAGATTCGTTCGTTTTGGCAAGAACATTTTTAACCGCTTAATTTTAACATTTTGAAATATCTTAAATTATTAAAATGAAAAAATTGTAAGATTTCAAAAAATTACCAAATAGCTCCTATAGCTGCCATTTTTTTTTATTTTCTTCAAACTTCACAGATATGTTGTATTTGATGCCAACATCCATTAACTCTAATATGAACGTTCTATTTGAAAACTTCCCAAAGTTATTAAAAAAATGACAATGAAATAAGTTAATTGTAGTAACATATGTACATATATTTTTAAAGCAGGCTTTCTAAATGTGAACCAAATCGTACCATAAATACGGATTTTCAAATATCTTTACTCCTGCGCCACCTATCGGATTAATTCAACTTTCGCATTGCATTGTCATCGGGTTCTGAGCCAACTGTGAAGTTTTAAATCTCTAGGTCATCGGGAAGTTGGTCAAAAATTGATTGCAAGATTTGCCGCTAACAAACATACATAAATACATACAGAGCAAGTTAAATAAAGGCTTGTAAAAAGTGAATAATTTCGGTACTTTTTCGCCTATATAACCTTTTAAGGCTAAAATTTTTGAAATACTTAATTTACTTCTTATTGTGAGATTTGTTATATGCATATACAAAATACTCGCTAAAAAAGCAGTAGCAAGCTTAACACATTCGCGGACAGTAAAAAGAAAATATAATAAGAAAATTCTACGCAAATCAGTTTAAAATTTATAGCAATTCTAATGTTTGGTGGCATTATACTCGGAATGTGATTAAAATCGGATAATAAATAAGGTTTCTTTGAACTATTTCGAGCCAAGACGAGAGGCAAACGCTTTTCTAATTATATACATAACTGAGAGGTTCTTATAGGCTTTAGTGAAAAAATGTCTTTGCTTACCTTTCTTCGATCATTTCAGAGAACGTTTTCGATTTTCTTCGTGTCCGGTCGTGTTCTTCCAATTCGAGTTTTTTCACTTCAACAACTCGATCGATGATATGTTCGACACGTTTTCTACGCGACGATTTCCAATTATCCAAATTCTGTAAAGATTTAAAAGAAAAAGTGGATTTAGCCAAAGAGCAACTCTCTTATTTATGACTAAAAGGTAAGGCGTTTGCCGGGAGGAAGGAGTAAATATTTTTGGCCTTTTGATTGTAGGCATCTATATATTACTAAGATAAAAACAAAAATGAAAACAATGAGAAATATATAAGAATTAGGTTAACGGAAAGGGTAAGACAATTTATTGAAATCATTCGATAGGAATCGAAATAAATTCAATCATAAAAAATGTAGTTACAGAAATTTATCGCCTCATCACAGTTTACAGTTATCGAAATTTATCGTGATATCCATGTTTATTGAGTTATCGCAACTCATCGAATCATTCAAATTGATCAATGTTTGTAGCGTTTTCAAAAGTGGTTGACACAGAAAATTAGTTGTTAAAATTTACGGACAATTAACAATATAAAATTTATCATGTTATCGATATTTATTGAATTTTCATTATTTATAAAGTTAACGAGATTTATCGAGTTGTCGATTTATCGAATCGAAGTTTCTGGAATTTTCAAAATATACTGAGTTATCGAAATTTCAAGGTTATATAAGTTTATCGAGTTATTTATGTTTTTACGATCTTACCTTTTACAGCTTACAGAATTTTTTCGTGTTACCAGAATGTTACGAGTTACCAAAATCTGCCGAAGGCTTTCAAAATATGTGAAACTATCAAAACTAGCCAAGTTATCGAAATTTATATATATAGATACATATGTAGGTGTCCAAAGTTTAACGTGTTATCGATTTATATCGAGATATATATGTACATTTTTGAGCTATCGAAGTTTATCGAGGCCTCTAAACGCACAGTTCTCGAAATTGATCGAAAATTATAGAAATTAGTCGAGTTATCGAATTTTGTTGAGTTGTCGGATTTAAGTGTTTTTAAAATTCATTGAGTTATCGACATGTCATCGATAAACTGGAATGTTTTGGGTCAAGTCCTCCAAAAATCTTCGAATCATTAAAAAAATTTTTGTCACATTTTCGTTCCAAAGCAGGAGATTTTCTGGTAATGTAATTTTGTACCCTATAAGTTAAACGACGTTTTAAGTTAGAAAACCCCCCCCACGGGTCTTAAAAAAACTAGAAAAACGGTCGAATTTCGACAGTAACTGGCAATCATAGTTCTTATTATTTGGCTAGAATCCAACCGAAGAATTTCTGAATATACATAAATACATATTTACATGTATGTATGTACGTAGGAAGAAGTTGTATAAGCCCCGACTTGACGTTTTTTCTTTTTGTTTTTTAACTCATTGACAACTAAGTATATATCCTGTGCATAGGTATGTATGTATGTAGGTACATATGTATGTGGCCAAACAAACATTCGAACGAGGGGTTTTATTGCGCTTTTTGTTAAATTGTAGTCAATCTATTTTTCTGCCTACCTCACATGAATGCGAACTTAAAACAAATTGCATATAAATTTCCGAACTTTCTCTAAAAAAACATGTAACAACGCGAGTACGTTGGTACGTTGGCAAATAGGCAAAAAAAAAAGTGTATGCGATACATACAACATACAAAAACTAAATACTGTAAAACAATAAAGTCAACGCAATAAAAAGTATTTAAGTATTACAACAAACAAAACAGTGCAGTTAACTTATGCAATGGCAAATAAACGCTGATTTAAGCAAATAAGCACTTGGTTTCTTAGCCGATAACGACTTCCTTTCCCACCAGCTGGCTAAATTAAATAATTTACTCAAGTCAGTCAAGTCACACACATATGTATGTATGTATGTATGTAAATATGTAAGCACATAAATATACATACATATGTACATGCATATATGCCTACACTTTTACTAGGTCTAAATTTGTTGAGTAAGCCAAGTTAGCCGAGTCAGCATGCCAAAAACAAAAGCAGTCAATGAATGGCCCAATAGTCCAATCGAACAAACAATGTTGGGCGCGTATCAATTGATTTTCACACGCATAACTGCGTTCTCATACACATGTACGAGTACTACATACATATTTATGTTTTTTTTTACTACCGAAACAGTAGCAGCAAATCGTGTGATTACAAGCAGAAAAGTGGCAAGAAAAAAGAGTTCAAGAAAAAAGGGCAAAAACTAAAATATTAAAGAGATAACAAACGAAAATTGTGTCCAATAGAAGATGACTTTACGTTTGTTTTCATTAAAATGTTAAATATTCAATTACATACAATTTCATTACGTTCGTTGCACCTCGAGTATTGGTTCATTAAGGCAAGAAAAAAACAAACTTTTAAGTAAGTAAATGGGTCAAGTGTATTTAGTGAAGGGAAAGCAATCGGGTCGGGCCGTTAAGAATAAAACACTAATGAGATGAAAATTTAAAGAAAAGAGGCACGAAGAGATAAGAGCGGGAAACATCTACATATGTAAATTTGGCTTACACTTCTTATTAATGCAGCAGCACGAAAGCTTGGGGAGGCGCAGTTTACACAAAAGGTAAGCCAACACTATCCGCTCCATCATTTTGATTTAAAAAGCAACTAATGTTAATTAATGACATAACGGGATCTCAAGTTGGGCTCAGATGCCAGCACAGAACACATTACGGTACTGCGGGGGTTTTGTTTCAGGATTTTTATACGATTTTAAACTAGGGCGGCAAAGGACTGTGTTACCATTTGCAATGATGGCTTAAAGATTGAAAACGTAGTCGGCGCAGGTCTCTATTCGTCAGGGCGATTGGTGGATTGCCGGCCATGATGGCTAGACACAGCTCACAAATGCAGATAAGCGAGACGGATAACTCGCTAGATCCAATTATTTATCATCTAGTTAGGAAAATTAATGAGTACTAGTGAACCCGCATGGCGTTAAAACGCCAAAATTGAATTTAACATTTTAAACAGGTAAAGCCTTATTCAAAAGCCTCAAAAAATATTCCTAATGATACATCCAACCGATTTCTGAGTGATGAGAAGATTTGCATGGTGTCGGTTTTCATTTCGTCAAATTTCAAATCACTCTGTACCGCTGGAAAGGTTCTAGCTTAAAAAAACAAAAACTAAACCTTTTGGCACATGTATGTTGAAACCCAGTTCTTTCAATTGACTTCTCATTTGAAATTCGGTGCAGATCTGATGACCTTCAAACAAATTGGTGGCAACTCTTTCGTTTGACACTAATATTGCGACATTTCATTTAGCTTGTGTATAACTAAAACAAATTTGACTTTTCAAACCGGTCAACCCTATCAACATCTAAAAAGATACTTATAATAGCCCTAAGGAGTTTGTCTTACCGGTGCTTTAGTATCTGCGGATAAACATTATCAAAACACGGGTGACTTAAGGTCATAAAAAGAGCCAAGAGAAGCCTTACTGTCTCCTCAGACACCACTTGTCAAGCTATGCACAATTTAACCAGGACTCTCTAGAAATGACGTGTTGTAAGACACATTTTAAATTTTGACTAACAAAAATTTGTATCCTTCCCTCTTCAATTTGGGTTTCCGTGATCTTTTATGAACCTTTGTAAATTGAGCAAGACCTCCCAAATAAACGGTGAAAATTCCATTAGTTATGAAGTCGTAAGTCGAACACGGTTTCTGTACGGAATGGGAAATAAATGGAGCATTAAAATAGCATTAAATGCAGACAGCGGCAAATGATAGTATGCTTGACTAATAATGATGATTACGTGAATTACTGCACATACATACATACATATGTACGTAAAATGAGCGGATCATTACTGCTGGTGCTGCTGATTAACATCACTGTAAGTGTAAACTACTTACATTTAACGTTACAGTTTCAAACAGTTGGCTTGCGCAAGTTGGACTGTTACAAACATGTACGTTTCGATATATGCACATACATATTACAAATGAATAACACAAAAAAATGTAAAAACTAGATTAAATAACCTTTTGAGGTGTCAACTGCAGACAATAGTACAAAATGATTGCGCTACAAAAACAAAAACGGCAATTCATGAGCCGAATATGAGTAGGTATACTAAATTTGTTGATCCCTGCATACAAATAGTACGTATGTACGTGTACTAATGTTAATTTGTAATTGCATTGTATTTTGGTAAAATTTGCAGTCATCATGTCTGCCACGAATAATCGTTAAGAAAAACTTACGCAATCACCGAAAATACGAGTGTGCTGAGTAAATTTTAGAAAAATGTCAAAAAAAAAAAACTGTTTGCAACTAAGCAGCTATGTCCATATTTGAATGCAAATGTTTGTGGCAGTATGTCGATCACGCCCCATACATAAAAAAAAATTTTGGCAGTAAACTGGAACACAAATACATACGTACATAAATAAGGCAGCGCACTAGTGGGTAAGTGCAAGTCCGATTATTTTTAGCAGAGCTACAAAGTAACCAAGTAATTACATTGGACGAGCTTTTTTTTTTGATACCTGAGCGGAATTTTTCATGCTGCTACAAAACTATTTATGTACTCTGTATACACAACTACAATTCATAGCATTTAGCGCAGGCGTAAGCGCCAGTATTGAATAATTGTTGCTCGACGAGTGAGTTGACCAAATTTCCACGGCGATAACTCAGTTGCACAAATGGCACTAAACGTCTGTATGCATTCGTAGTATTTTATACCAGTCCAATGTTAAATGTGACAAATTAATGAACAAGAAGTAAAAAACATAGATAGATACAAATTGTCGCCTTTTATCGCCATTTTTGTGCGTATTTGTCTGCTATTTTCGAAAATTTGTCACGACTCGCTTTTATGATTTCTATACAGGTATTTGTTTGTGTTGCGTCCGTCGGCTGCCTTTCAATTTTTATTTATTTACGTTGTTAATCTGACATTGTCTTACTATCTTAAAACAAAAAAAAAAAAAAAATAGTTTGAAGAAATAGCGCATAGCTCCGCGTAATTGCACAACTTCAATACATTTCAACAAACATTTCGAAGCGTCCAACGAACGGATTATTCGTTGGCAAATTTTAAATTATACACACCCCAAATTATTTCGATCGTAAACATCGTAATTCGTGAGCATTCAAAATTAGTTGGTTGCCGCAAAGTCATTTCCTTATTTAAGCATTCATTTGATGGCTTTTGTTTTTTAGTGAAAAATACGCCAGAAATATTTCAGCCTTGTTTTTTGAGTGATTTCAACGGGTTCGAATATTATATAATTTAACATGAATAAGTGCAGTAAAAAAATTTAAAATGAGAAAAATTTTTACATATCTCTTAATAACATTAGGGCAGAAGTTGGAGTTGGCAGAAGGAATTGAGTTTCTGAACTTGGCTTCTGAAAAGTTGTTAAGAAATGGAAATCCCCTCTCAGTATCAACAAATGTTTGGCAAAGTTTTTAAACATGCCAGGTTTGAGGATATGATTTAAAGTTAATTTTTTTATTTTTTGTTAACGCAAACTTGTTTTCCCTTTATTTTGGACTCCCAGGAACTCTGTTTGCTTTTCAATCATTGTGTTTCCTTTCCATGGCTATCAGGAGGAATCCAACTTAAATGATTTGATGATGAAAACATTTGTAAATATGTATATACACTGGCTTAAACAATTGATCTCGCATTGAAGACGGCAGTATCTGTCCACAACGAGGTGCGGTTGCAAGTGAGGGTAAACTTTAGAAATGTACCGAAGATATGGTTATGCACAGGTAGTGTCATCTTCCATGTAAAACCTACTTCCAATGAAAATAAAGTCTCGGATGAGAACGTTTCTTTCATTGACGACCCCGGAAAATGTTTAAGGGACTATGATTTAAAGGTAAGCACCTGGAATGCCCGGGTATTTATTAGGGAAGGTGCTTCTGACCAACTTGTTGCTGAGCTTGGAAACTCAAAGACCTGCCATCCCGCCATGCCGGGACAAGGTAAGTAGCACGTCAGGTCTTGCGGATGTCTACTACAGCTTCTGTGTAAGAAGCGAAAATTCGGGTGCTGTCGTTCGCTCTGTTGAATATATTAAACTCGTACTTGACGATGCTAATGCAACGATGGGCAAGGAAGGGATTCTCGAAGTACTATAAAGGAATAAGTTACTTTAAGTTTCGCCTGTGCAAATATAAGCAACATCCATTTAAGAGAATTTTTAAGTGACAGCCCATAAGTTAGGTTAAGTTGCCATAATCAGACCTCAAGTTACCCATCATACTTGTGCTGGTATATAGCGCAAAAGCAAGGATCACGGCGACATCCGATGAAACGTTGATTAAGGCGAATACCGCATGAAAAATCAAGTTGAGAAAACGGCCAAGTTGCTTGGGCGCCAAACAAAAAAAAAAAAGAAAGGAAAAAACTTTTTGAAAACATAACAACTGAATCGAAAGATCTCTTTATATCTTGGAATAATTCTGCGATTACCTATTTTCTATTTATGTCTTATAACTTTTACTCCTTCATTTACTTAGATTATTTATAAATTTTAATGCAAATCTTAAATGATCTACTTACATTCTGCCAATCCTCGGGCTCCTCTTTTTTGATCTCCTTGATCTTTTTCACTTCCTCAGCCTTCTTTAGCTGTTCCTGTGCGGTCTGGTAAAGATTGCATGGTTTGATCTGTACAAATTGCATTGGATTGTAGGACGGTGGCGGCGGTGTGGGCCGCGTGACGCGCGCTTTGGTCACATAAGGGGTGGGATCCGGCGATATTATGGACTGCAAATAAATGAAGATAAGCAAAATCAATAAAAATAAATAAAATTGCAATTAAATACAAGTCTTAACAGGCATCACAACATATTTAATTTTTACAAAAATAATTAACTTAATTTGCATTAAAGCATTCAATGCCGTCTAGTCTCGTTAGGGGTGCACCCAAGTTATCAACCAGACCGGCAGCCCTTCAGTAATCATTCCCACACGACTATGTTTAATTCGCGTAGGTGCTAGGGAATTTCATCCGCAATAATTTGCATTTTTTATTAGCAGAACGTGTTGTAGTGTACGATGTGTCATTGTCTACTTATTGCATTATTATTATTTTTGCATATTCTCAGCTTGTTCACCGCGCTTGGTACGTGGTTATCTTTTTGTTTCCAAACCTTTCGTATTTCAGTCACTTTCCACTTCGGTGCAAACGCTTGCCCTATTGTCACCTTTAAGCGCACTTCGACAGGCACTCACTCGGGCACTCGAGTACTCAGCCGCATACTCAACATTAGCATCACTGCAGCAGTCGCATATTCAATCATTCATTCACTCATGCACACAGTTATACGAGTACAGTTATGGCAATGTGGTCTTTAACGCCTCATTTGGCGTGAAGGTTTATCGCTTGGATGGCTGCTTGGTTGGTTACCTGCGCTTTAAACCTTTAAAAGCCACTTAAGTGTTCAATAACCCAATAAAAAGAAATTTTGCATCACCTCTTTGCCACATTTCGGAATAGCGCACGTGTCCTTTCTCTCTCTACATTTTACTTTCAAATACATATGTATATGCTCGTTGCATTTCCATTATGCAGCTGTTCAAATTTGCTAGAGGAGTATATGTATTCTTGTAGCCTCACAAAATCAAGGTAGCTTAAGACAAAGTTAAAGTTTTTATTCCACCTCATTGTTCGCTGTGAGGTGGAAACCAATAATTTCGTGGAGGTCGCACTGGAACTACATAGACGGATATCGTGAGATAGTAGCACAGGCGGCATACACAGCATTTCATGTGAGCATTTAGGGGCCAGGAAGATATGTTGTGGTATTAAAAATGGCTGGTGTCCATTAATTAAATTACAGCCGGGCTGGTTCAAAATACGTCTCGACATCGTGATAGGTGACGGTTCATGGATCTACGCTTATGAGCCCACAAAAAAAAACGGCAATACACTGTGTGCGTATTTTTAAATTGAGTATGATCCGACAAAAGTTATCCGCGGATGAAGTACATCTAAGTAAAT
>NW_016161880.1:17673-19280 GCF_001687245.7 Rhagoletis zephyria | reverse complement strand
CTGCCTGCATTCAATGAAACTTTAAAGCATTAAAATACCTACAATGACAACAACAAAAAAAACATAAGCGCTTGCACGCCGCCAACACGGACAATGATGAATTGTTTGAGAAGAAAAAAAAAAAAGTTTAATAATTGCATTGCTGCAATAAATGCGTGTGTGGTCAAGATTATTTAGCTAATGCTTTGTTGTTGTTGGTGAACGCTCTGAGAAGCTGCTGCGGAGTGAGTGCAACAGGCATTTATCACTTCCCCCACACTCCGCTGCCATCATCTTTGCTGCTCTGCTGCAGCTTGCAGGGGCTATGCAGGTCAAACTTATTAAGAAAATGCGCTGGTGGCATTGCTGGTCTCTGATCCGCTGATGCGACGGGGAGCTGTGGCTTGTAATGTGACCAGGTCGCCTGCTGCCATTACCACCCCATCACGCACGCATCATAAAAAACACACAATTAATGCCACCAACAACAGCAGTCATCAAATTCAAGCGTTGACCACCGGCAGTCAATTGCTACTTACATACATCAAAGAAAAAAAGCGATGATGAATAAAATTTATAAAAAAAAAAAAAAAAAATCTGTCCGCTTCATCACCATCACTCACATCGCTGGCTGGCTTCCCTCTTCAGTTGTAATACAGCGAAAAGTGCATTTGCAAGTAGTAGACTTTCGCACAGCTATCTTTTACAAGACGCTGCAAGCGTTCGATGCATATACTAATTTGAGTTTGTATATGAGTTTCCCTGCAGGGAAATTAAGATTGCAAACCTTTGAAGTACTACTTAATTCAATAAAAACCCGCTAGACGACTTCTCAGTGTGTTGTTTAGATGAAATCGCCGAGTCGAAGTTGAGCCATTTTAAAACGAATGCAAGTGGATTACCTACGACAATAATTTCCAAAACGGTTCGTGGCCGAGGCTGGGACAATCTTCGGTCACAACACCAAAGAAGTTGTAGCTGGCCATTATGATGGGGTGTGAAAGCAAAAGTCAATCAAGAGATGCTCAAAAGCGCTGCTTAAAATTCGCTGCTCTCAACGATTTATGAGGCTAGAAGTAAACAAAAAAATTAAAATTAAAAGTGCGATATTTATCGAAATACCGCAAACAATCTAACTACAAGTAGGTTAATTTTATCAGCTGTTAATTTTTTACTACAGGGAATGTGCCATGTTACTTCACAACACCATTTTGTCACTCCACATACCAGATAGTTTGTTGACTTGGAAATATTTGTAAGTGGTCCCCTATTATTATAACAAAGTATATACATATATATTCTTTTGTTACTTGTTTGTTGTCATTGCTTGCTTGTTAAAAATGAATTTATGTTATTTCATCTTAATTAACTAATAATTGTTTGTTTCAACGCTCATATGTGATTGTATCTGTGGTAAAAGTTTCATCCAACAAAGTATCAATTTGTGTACTTGCTTTCACGCTTCTGCTGGTTTCTTCTTTGTTTTCTCTTGCTATGTACATATTTACGTATATACATACGTATGTAGGTATGTGTCATCCTTCTTCAAGTATGACCGCTTTGTACCGAGTAGTGTTATATGGAATTTGAGCCTTTGAAATGAGCCGCCCATTTAAAGCAATTGATGC
>NW_016161880.1:12824-17573 GCF_001687245.7 Rhagoletis zephyria | reverse complement strand
GAAAAACTTTTTTTTTTGTATGGGGACCGATCCGCACTAATGTACATATGTGCAAATATCTAGGCATGTATGTAAACATGCAGACTAGTACACTGACTAAGAGTAAATATAAAAAGTGCAAAAAAAGCAAAGCGCGCTGTTTAACGATATTCGTTGCTTTAAAGTAATAAATAATTTTATCAATATTAGTTTAGTTATTACTTATCTTTAGGGCGCGCCAAAGGAGAAATTGGTTATCCTACACGTAGAGTCGGTTGTTAAACATCAACTCAATTAAACTAATCGTAGTTGTGCTTCTTTCATCGCGCTTGCTTGACTAATTTGAATAATTGCTGAGATGGTTTTTGATTAGTAAGTATTAGATACTGCCGGCAAAGCGCGCCAAGTGAAATTTTGCAGAAGAAATGAGCAAAATGATATTTGAATATCAATACTTAAGTAATACCTTTTACTTAGACTATAAATTAAGCAAAGTCGATATTTAAAAGGATTGAAAGGCATTATATACCATAAAAAAATGCCAAAGAAGCATAGCTTAAAATGCAAAATAAGCGCTTTCTTTCCAATAATTCCATTAATTATCCAGCTTAATCGCCTACAAGCGCCAAAGAGTTGCAAAAACATTCATCACAATGATCTTAATGATATTTTACTAAAAAAGCCCACAACACTCAATATTAGTGAGCGATTGTGTGCTTTAGCTACTACCAAAACCGTTGCATGGCTTGCCTTTTACAGCGAATTCTCTTATCCAAAATGATGTCAATAAATCGATTTAAAAAATCAATGGTGAAATTTTATTGATGTGGGAAAATGGCTTGTTAAAATCAAGCAAATAGAGTTTGGTAGGAAGGAAAGTTCTGTTCATTATTAGATTTGCTGTGAAATTTGCATATTTACATAGAGTGGCACACATTTTTACGTACACATACATACGTATGTATGTATGCGCCTATATTAATTTTTGAGTTATATACATACCTATTTAAGATAACTTGCATTCAAGTCGTTTATATATTTATGTAAATTCTCAACATTGACATTCCCTGACTAAAGAATTTCGAAACAAAATTAAATGAAAATAATAATAAAAGCTATGGAAGAATATTAAGTTCGAAGAATATTGCAGAAGTTGCCAGCTTTGGCCAGTAGCTCATCAGGCTTTTTAGGTAGGCACCTCTTTAGTTCTCTTACAGAATTATCCTTAGTAGGAATAAAATCAATCCTACGCTTCATAAGAACTACAAAATGGTTCTAAGGAAAATAGTCATTGAGGTTGAGGTTGAGATTTCGCAGTGGTCTCACAATGGATCTGCAAGGTCTAAGTTAGTTGGTTATTTGAACTGCGTGCCACACCAACCTAACCTAAGTTCGAAGAAATACATACCTAATTCCTGTACGAATCGAAGAGTACAATAATTCTCCTTTGGTAATCTCTAAAAAATAAGCAAAATTCCCAAATGTTTACGTCACATTTTGAAATGTATCGTTTTCGCGTTTGAATCTAGTATTGAAAATAAGTAAATTGATCAGTACTCAGATCTAATACAAATTCATATTTATTAACCAAGCTGTCAAAAACTACAACAATAGGGGGAAAAATGTATTCTTCACAAACACATACTCACAAGTTTCTGTCAAATCATGCGAGTGAGAGGGATAGGTAATCACATGTATTGATGAGAGTAACAGATGATGGTCATTTTTTGCCTGTGGTCCTAATAAAAATGACTACATCGATCTTCTAACGAAAAACACCACATTCTGTCAGATGTGTCGTTCTTAAATCTCATCAATTCTTTGGTACTGTTCTTGCTGGGTTCTCATGGGCTTCATAAATTACATATGTATGGACTCATATATATTGGATTTTTCAAAACTCCGCATACGTTTTGAAAATACTTACGTATATGAATAATTTCTGATATTAGCAATAGTTCCCCAAAATTGAGAAGACGGTGAGAAACCAGAGTTAAACCGTTAAATATTTAGCCCAGCAATTTTCAAAAGATAACTTGCAAACTTTACATATGTCAATTCTGTCAGTAACAAGAATAAAAAAAATTAAAATTTCAAAAATGTTCAATTTAAAAAATATTTTTGACTACATCTGTATGTATGTATGTACATAAGAGTGGTCGTTAAAATTAAATGAACGTTTTTTTTTTAGTCTCACCCCCTAAATCGGTAATACAACGGTCACAGATGTCACATATAAATTTTAGTCCCGATTGGGGACGGTTAAGGTGTGTCGCAAAGGGTCAAAGGCCAGATGCCTCTATGGACTAAAAGTTTTAAAAATATTTTTTTCATTTAATACCAAAAATCGAGACTACTCAACTCGAGGATATCACATATAAATTTTGCTTCCGATTGGAGTTGGTTACTACGTCTTCATTGGGTAATCAGAACTTTGACCCCCGTGCGAAACGCCTTAACCGACCCCAATCGGGGCCAAAATTTTATATGTGATATCTTCGACTATACTAACATCGGCGTAGGGGTTGAGGCTTAGGAAATCTGATGTAAAGATTTGCTTCCTACATTTACGGGCCACCCTAATGTACATACATACATACATACATACATATGCATCATGATTCAATAATTAAAGGTTAGATAATTATTGACAGCCTACACTTCCTAAAAAAGGTTGCATTTACGAAGTACAGAGAAATGTGAAGAATGAAGTCCCTTGGTGCGAAAATGGTAGTAGAAAAGTACGCAAAGTAGGCCGTTAGTAGTGAAATTCCTTTTGTAAATTTTAATGTATTTGCAGGAAATTGGTCATCTTAAACGAAATATTGAATGAAATATTAAGATATCTACGTGAGTTACGTAATTTATATGCTATTTAGCGGTATAACAAGTAATTTTTAGCAAAATAAAAACCGACGTCAACTCTAACATAAAAAAATAAAAAATATATGTATATATATCTCATGATCCACTGATCGGATCTTAACCAGATTAGTATGGGACCACCTCTGAGACACTACCTTTCCGATCGAAATCGGAAGTGCTGCTAAGTGTGGGTGGTGTCTACTTAATTTAGAAATCCCTCGGGTTACTTAACTCCGGGTAAGTTTTCAATGCTGCCAGACATTGACTGGTTAAGGAATATAAAAATTTAACTCTGAGCTCCGCAAGTGGGCCTAAGAAAATTTGCATAAGAAGTGCAACAAATTCCGCCATATTTCATCTATGTACCTATTCCACACTTACCGTTTTCTTTCCAACTCCATTTGTGTTGTTGCCGCTCCCATTGTGGCCATTCGTCGCGGACGTTGTTGATGTCTGTGACGTTGACATTTTGCCGCCATTCAACTCTTTGCCCTCCATGTCGTCATGAAACTCAAGTTGAGCTGCCGCTGCTGCTTCTTCGTTTTCTGCTGGCAACTGTTCCGCTTGCAGTTGCTGATCGTGATGCTGTTCTTGTTGCTGTTGCTGCTGCTGCTGCTGCTGCTGCTGCGTCTGTGGCACGTTTTGGCTCGTGTTGGCGATCGTCGTCGGCTCACATTCTGTAGGCATTTCAAGTGCAGCTGAAAATAGTTTTTCAGCGCGTTGTGTGTTTTTCAGGAATTTTTGCGATGTATTTTTAAGTCTGATTTTTATTTATTTTTTTGGTTTTTCTGCTATTTTTTTCGTTTAGTTGTGTTGTTTGTTTTCTTGCATGTGCAGCATCATAAAAATCACGTCGCGTGCCACAAAGCACAAACAAGTTGATCGTTTCGATTCGGGCGTTGGTTTGATTTGCTTAGATAAACAGACTTTTCTCGTTTCTTTCGGTGTAATTTAAAGTTGATCAAAATCTATTTGTTTATGTTACTTTTTACTTTTACCGTAATCTATATTTTCTTCTTCCTCTTTGGCACGTGCTTCTTCGGGAATTGAATGTGTTGTCTCTAATTTTATTTTTTATTGCTTTTCCCGTTCCGGGGTGTCAAGTTTTTGATTATAAATTAGCGGTGTAGCCTACCTACGCTCGAGTACGTCTATGTTTTGAACTGTTTTCGTTTTATGCACGTTTCGTTGTTTATACAGCTGCCAGTTGCTTTGTTGTTGTTGTTGTTGCTGTTAATTTAGTATTGTTTATGCCGCATTTAGCTTCGAATTTCAATAACTGTGGATGATAAGAAGAAACCGGTAATGAAAAACTTTTCGTTTAATTTCGTGAAAAAGTTTGAGTGTTTATGACTTAAATAAAGCTATTAATTAAAAAATTTGATTCACTTGTCAGTTTCATTACAAACGTGGATATTTATGCAACAAAATCGTCTGAGACGGAAATTACTTAATACATATATATATATGTATGTATGATCCATAAAAAGATTGTTGATTAGTGTAGGCGCACGTCACAAATATCCCCCAAAAAGTGGCCGGAAATAAATGACACGATTAAATCAAAAATGCGTGTCAAATTTCAAATAAAATGGCTTTTTAATACCCATCATACATATATCAGAAGATCAACTTGCTACATATTTATATACTCATATACATATATGTATGTAAATACATATGTACGTACAAGTATCGTTGCATTTGAAACCTTTAATAACCGTTATTCATTTTGGCTCTTCGAACAATTACACACAACAAAATAAGTACCACCAGCATTAGCGCACACAAGGGGTGGGTTTTGGGGTTCAAACCCCCCCTAAAGCTAATAACCTCAAATACAAACTGTATCTTAAAGCTAAGAATCCAGCTCTCAAGGAAATCATAAGAAATATTTATTATAAT
>NW_016161880.1:0-1695 GCF_001687245.7 Rhagoletis zephyria | reverse complement strand
TTTCTTCATGATCCAATCATCGGATCTAAACCAAATTACGGGACGACCCTTGAGGTGTCATCTTTCCAATAAAAAAAGAATTATTGAAATCGGTTCACGTGGTCCCAGGTTATGTATTCCGACGAATTGATAACCTCCCCTTTTTTTGAAGTCGGTTAAAAATGTTTGACTTCTGTTAATCTTATGTAAATAAAGTGCAGTTTATGAATTTTAAACCGTTTATTTATTTATTACATACTGTACATAAAACTTGCATAAATGTATTTCAAAGAGCGTATTATCTGAAGAGAATTTTCAGTATATTCCGGTGATATATCTTCAGAAATATAAAAGCCCCCCTAAAATATATTCCTGGGTGCGCCCCTGACCACCAGTATTTTAGCACTTGGACACTTTAATGACTTAATTACCACCAACAAAGAGGCAATTAAGTAGAATTGAAAAAGATAATTCTCATGTTTGGTCATAAATGCCACCTCATTTCATGAATGATAATATCAGTACAACCCAAGATTTGGAAAATACAAAAGGCTTTTAAAGAGATTTTTTTCATTTTACAGAAGAAAAAGAAAAACAGTCAGCTTTGGAGGGTTTCCCGGTCATAACTTAACGAAAGCTTATGGTTTAGGGAGAGTTTGCAATGCCTGCTTGGAGTTGGAAGTAAGTTTTTTGGATTCTCTTCTGTTTATACAATCGGCTTGGAGTAAAGTTTTACGCTGAGGCGGAAAAAACTCCCAAATCCAAGCTCAAATTGTATGGCCTCTTATATTTGCATAACACGGTATTTATTTTTTAAATAAAACGGCATTTTATTCAAGTCATAAACTTAAACTTAATTTCTCCGAAACCTTTCATTAATTTCAATTTAAGTAATTTTTCCAAAATTTATTTTCCCTAAAAATGAGGGTGTCGGAAAATATGGATTTTTTTAAAGAAATAATTTTTTCCAAAAAACTTGTTTTTTAAGTAGTGTATTTTTTGTAGATACTACTTAAACAAAAATGTATTTTTTGTTCAAAATGTTTTTTTTTATTATTTTCACCTAAAATGTGAAGTCTTAAAAAACGGCTTTTCTCCATTAAAGTTTTGCGCCTAAATTATATTTAAAAATTCTTATTATTAGAATATTTTTTCATGAAATAAAAATTTTTACCGGAACAATTTTTAAGTTGGTTAAACAAATTTTTTCCAAAAACAATTTTTTCCTAAACTATGTTTTTTCGTTAATTTTTTCTGAAAAATTCAAACTAGAAAAATTTAAATATTTTTAAATTTTGAAAAAGATCTTTTTCTAAAATTGTATGATAAAAATACTTAGCTAAATGATAAAAAATAGGGCATCCTAGTAGTAGTATATATTCTTCAGTTTTCCAATAAAAAATACTTTCCTCCATTTTAGAGTGGTCTCGGACACCCTGTATATAAAACTACTAAAAATATACACAATTTATTTTTAGTGGAGTAACTCTATCGTCAGTCCCTACTTTGATATCGTACGTAAATAGCTGTAACAGATTGGTTCTACCAATTTTAGTTAAATAATTTTGATCACACTTTTGTATCATCAACAAAAAACCAAGCCGGAAAGAGTTCTTCGGACTTGGTGAGAGGCGATTGGTGAATCTTTTTGGTTCTGACCTAAAACCTAAAGGGTTCATTGAAGTGTGAATATAAAAAATAGGTGATTCCTGGCTG
>NW_016161879.1:30207-47553 GCF_001687245.7 Rhagoletis zephyria | reverse complement strand
ATTTTTTGTCCCGTATTCGGCTCCCATAAATATGGTCACCGTAAGTATACTGTTTATTCTGTGGTATTACTTTGTAAGTATGACTCATCATGACATGTGTAGAGGCTGTTCAATCGTTATGAAATCGAAAAGGTTGTGTGTATTGATTTATACATACTTGTAAATATTATTTATTTTTTTTTTTTACTTTTATTATTTTGAGCAAATAATACCGGGTAGTTTTCGTTTTTATTTTTTTAAGGCAAAAATAAAAGTTAAAATTTGCCTTTTATATTTTTAAGCAGAAAATAATCGGTTATTGTTGCCTTTTATTTATTTTTCATGTCAAAGTTCCAAATCAAGTATTCCAGAGTTGTGTATACTTGAATTTTATAGTTTTAAAGCTCTTATCTGGATTCTAATAGCTCCCTTATACACAAATACCAGGGTTAGCTCAAATCTAAATATGTATGTACTATGCAGTGTTGCCATGGACAAGTTTTTTTCCTACGAAAACTTCCTACCAAAAACAACCAAAACTTACCAAAATTTTAATTATGTTTCTAATAATTTGTTTTAATGTCAAGTTTATTAAAAATGTAGATAACATAACATTTAGAAAAACTAAAATACAGCTAGTACAATAAAAACAAATTAACTACGTATAACAATTCATTTTACTGTACAGACTTACACAAGTGTTTGTTTCTTTACACGTTCATATTATAATTATTATTATTACGTCGGGGATATACGCACTGCGACCTAAGAAGACCTATAGTGCTTAAACCTAATTGTAATCACTCCAGCCTTATTCTCTTTAAGAAGTTAGCACTTTGGAGGACGCCATGTTTAAAATTTTGTATGAAGAAGACAATCAGTCCGCTATTTATGATACATGGGCAGTCACATGGAATATGCTCTGGGGTTTCCTCCAGCAGCTCACAAAATGCTAGGGACCATGCGAGTACATTTGGGATCCACGATTTGCGAGACAGTCAGCTCTCGTTGCCATCAAACCCTTCATGTCCCAGAACCCATCACAGCGTTACGTTATTGTGCCCTTCCGAGTGGTTCAAAAAAGTTTTACAGCTTTCCGCAAGCCTGCTGCCGTTTTAAAAGAGTCTAAGGCTTTTAACCTGCCTGGCTGTCCGACATAATATCAGTGATGCCAGATTGTGGGTAATTTCCCTATTTGAGGGATATTTTGCATCAAAAATGATTAAAAGGGAAAAAAGGGACATTTTATATAAATAAGGGATTTTCTTTTGACGCAGTTATTGTTGCATAATTGATCAAAATTCAAGAATATTCGACATTCTTACGTAATTAATCGTTCTGAAGATGTGATGTGGAGTGAAATGGTATATAATTGTTAAAAAGTATAAGGACAATTTCGAAAATTTTCTTACGTTAACCAATTCAAGCGCTGAGTAAGAAAGAATCTTTTCAGTTGTAACTGGTGTTTTATGTAAAAAGCGGAACAAATTATCTGATGAAATGTTAAATAGCACATGAATGTGCTTCAATTTTAAAGTCACCAAAAAATTATTTTAGGCCCTTAGTGAGTGAGCAAAAAAATGAAAGTGAGAAAATGAATGAGTGAAATAAATGCAGAAAAAGGGGTTTTTTCTTAACAGCGGTCGGCCCTCGGCAGGCAGTGGCAAACCTCCGAGTGTATTCCTGCCATGAAAAACAGCTTCTCATAAAAATACACTCGCCATTCGGAGTCGGCGTAAAACTGTAGGTCCCTCCCCTTTGTGTGACCACATCAAGGGGACCGCCACAAATTGGAGGAAAAGCACATATGTGTAAGCGCCAAATTATTATTATTATTTTATATGAATTTTACTTCTTTGCTACTGAAACATGTATATGTTTAAATTCGTTGGGAATTTTGTGGGATAAATTTTCAAGATGTAGGTAATTGAGGGATTTTTTCCCCATTTCCGTGGGATATTTAACAGAGAATGTCTGGCATCACTGCATAATATTTAATTTGGCCCCATTTGTGCTTCTACACAGACTTCGATTGCGAAGACTTTCGCCTGGAGTTGGGTATGTGTAAATTGGCAAACTTTCTGGAATTTTGGTCCAAAGACGCCTGCTCCAGTACTCTCATCGTCCATCTTTGATCCGTCGGTATACCATGCTTTGGACCTTTTGCCAATCATAGTTATTATCACTTCACAGCAGTCCCTTTTAGGAGTTTTAGCCTCGTAGGGTTTGTAGAAGGGTAGCTCGGGATTATCCAGGAATGGCTTTAGCACCTCCAAACGACCCCGAAAATCCCAAATTTTCTTACTGATGATAATGGGCATTCGTAGGGTGCTCCATCAGGCCTCTTTTCAAAAAGAATAGACAAAGGAGGAATGCTTGTAAAGCTAAGTGTGCACGGTAGAGAAAAAACGTGAGACTTAGACAAAAATCTCGCTAAAGACGTGTAAACACTCAAGAGAGCTCTACGAGAGACTCACCTACAAAGTCCATGTGAGAGTTATTTAGCTTAACTTTTTCGTCGTGTACACAGTTCAACGAAGTTAGATCGAAAACTCTACGACAACTCTACGCTCTATTTAGCAAGCTAAATGGACCTTTTGTTCTACGGAGACGTATAGTAAAGTCTTGACAATGAACTTCATTACAGATTGTTAAATTTTGAAATGGCTACGACATTAAATCGTATATTCGATACAACACACACCATTTTAAGAACATTTAGAACGTAGCCAAATAATATACTGGGAATTATCCTCTTATTTTCATTGGCATTGCAATGGCTTTTCCAATAGCCTCCGTCCTTTGCAAAGGGGCATAATTATTGGTTAAAACATAAGGGGTATTCACAAATTGAGCAGGTGGCCTGGCATTCTGGCAACAGTCGTTGCTTGAGTTATCTGCTGTTTTGTCAGAGTGCCAGGCCACTTGCTCAACTTGGTGAGTACCTACATATATATAGTAGTTTGGCTGGAATTGTTCGAAGAAACTCCTTTCAAGGCAATTTTAAATATTAAACGTAGTTTGATGCGAGTCCAAAAGTACACATAGAACCGAAGAAAGGGGTTGCCACGTTTAATTTTTAGATATATTTGTCTACTTTTAGTTAAAATTTTTTTTCGGCAAATAAGCTAAATTTTAAAGTTTAATTCTTGTCCATATTGCGAAAATGTATTTTATGACGTCAGAAAATAGGTGAATGCTGTCAAATCGACGAAGGGTTAGCGCTCCGCTGATGGCGCCAACTATATTTTCTACATCGTAGCGTTGATACATGTAAATACATATAACATACAACAAGCGTTGAGCGAGAGGTAACTATTGTCTACCGTTTACACAGCTTGTAGAGTACGTGATAGATAAAAGTTGAGATTTCTCTATTTTGTCTCTAGCTACAGTGAATATCTCCTAGAGTTGCTCTACCGTGTAAACTTAATTGAGAGAGGAGATTTTTATTTCAATGAAACTCTAGAGTGATTTTCTCTACCGTGTACGCTTAGCTTTAGGAAGGCGCTTACCAATGACGCCTAATTTAACTCGAAGGCAAAATTTAATAGCTCTCTGTGAGTGCCAGGAGGAGACACATCTTTCAAAACCGAGGTTAACCCATAATATCAGTCTAAAGTCTGTCAAACCGTGTACTATCCTGGATGAAGGCGTGGATGTTCGATATTTTCACCTCCGCTATCTTCCCCAGTCTATTGAAAAGGCGTAATCCCAAATGCTTGACACGCCTTGTCTGCAGAGCTGGGCATTGACGTAAGAAGTGATGAATCGATTCCTCATCATCCTCATCCCGACAACTTCTTCAGAGGGTGCTTGTTGGTATACACCATCGATGGAGCGTTGGTGCTATAGCACAGTTCACTCTGAGCCGTAACCGCAGATTTGTTTAGTGTGAATATTTCCTCAGTACGACTCATATTGAGTATCGGTCACAAGGATCTTGAGACCTCACAGTCGTCCCGATTGATCCAAAGGTCATTGGTTACTGCTGTGTTGTATTCTTCAATACCCCTTAGCAGAAAATAAATCGGTGGCAGTAGGGAGTTGTCCGCTTCGCTAATTTTTATTTTCGAGCCGTGTCTAGCCATCTCATCGGCAATTTCATTCCCTTCAATATTGCTATGGCCAGGAACCCAAAAGAGAGAGGTTATTTATGTGACTCAGTGAAGCCATCGTTGCTCGACATGTCGGAACTGCTTTCGACTTTACCACTCTGGAGCCTAATGTTTTCAATGCCACCCGGCTGTCAACGAATAACTTACTTACAGATACTTACTATCCTATATGAGACAAGCCGCCTTCTCTATGGCAAATATCTTCGTTTGAAAGACACTGCAGTTATCAGGTACGCGGTATGATTGCCTTATACTTGCGGTATTTTAGCCGTTCATCTTAGAGCCATCGGTGTAGATCGGTCGGATGACTATGATGTACATACCGTGAATAATATGCGGTGTTTTTCCCGAGAGCTTCCTTTAACTTAATTTTGAAGTAATTTTCTCGTAAGCCGATTTCCATAATTCTTTTTTTCAGAGAAGGCTGGTACCTCAGAGGTGGTCCCATACCATTAGCGCACACAAGAGTGGGTTTTGGGGTTCAAAATGCGATGCATACTCACTTACTGTTGTTTTTTACACTTTGCAAGAGTTTGCCACTGATATGTACTTAGCAAGGATGCGAAAATTCATTTTCCAACTTCGAATTCATTCCATCAAAATTTTTAATGTAGTAGAAGCAAATACATATTTTTAAAGCAAGCTTTCTAAATATAAACAAAATCGGGCAATAAATACTGGTTTGCCAAGTATGTGGACTCGTGCGCCACTCGTCGACTTGGGGCGCAACCTAGTTAATATACGTTTTAAATATGAAATAAATCAGACTATGAACAAAGGCTCTTCAAATATCTCGACTCCTGCGCCACCTAGCGGATTAACTCATCTTTCGTATTGCACTGTCATCGAGTTCTGAACCACCTGTGAAGTTTCAAGTCTCTAGGTCATTGCAAGATTTGCCCCTAACAAACATACATACATACATACATACATACATACATACATACAGAGTAAGTTAAATAAAAGCTTGTAATAAAAAATTACGTAGTCGTGAAAAATCACCATCTCCATCGAAAACCAAAAACCATAAATCGAGGAAAATTATCATAAGTGTCAAAATTTCAAGGAATTAATTTATTTATTTTTATAAAACTTTTTTTTTAACATTTTTTATTACTTAGATGAGCGCACCTTGTGTTTATAGAACTTTTTATTAAACAAGTAATTTGTAAGCAAAAAACACAACCGACTTCAATTTTCATATACAAATTTAGGAGTACCGTCAATTATTGAAATCGGTTCTCGTGGGCCAAAGTTATGCGGTAACATACATAAAAAAAAATAAAAAATTTTCCGACGAATTGATAACCTCCCCCTCTTTTGAAGACTGTTAAAAATGTTTGAGTTCCTTTATAACTCTATCTAAATAAAGTACAATTTTTTAAACTTTGAAAAGTTTTTTTTTTTTATTACATACCGTACATTAAACTTGCATAAATATATTTTAAAGGGTGTATTATCTGAAGCGATTTTTCAGTCTTTCCTGGTGATATATCTATAGAAGTATGTATCCTATATAAATTTTGAAATTTGTCCATATTACTAGTCACGCACTTATTAGGTAATAAGTGTTTTAGGTAAGTTAATATATTTTCTATTATTTTTTTTTACTTTTTTTATTTAAATATATAACGTAATACGTGGATGACTTTAAGCTAAGATCCCGTTATCGAGGCAATGGGCCGAAATGCGGCAATCTGAGCCGAAATTGTGCTGACTATAAGCAACCAAATTTAATTTGCTGTACCGGGCGCTCATGCCGCGGTCAAATTCGACAATTTGTTTTATTTTATTATTTATCAAGCACGATAGTGTAATCATGTTGTGCCGATTATCGACGCATATGTATTTAATTTAGCCGATATGCACCGAAAAAGATTGTCACAATTTGCGACAAAGTAGTTGTACACATTTTTTAAATACATACATATGTACCAATCAAGCACGATGAAAATCGATCCTAGCTTTAAACTCAAATATTCCACGAATGGCTAAAATGATTAAAAACTAAATTTTTGTGAAACTTTTTAACCTTTGAGGACCACTTTGTGGTAATTACTATAGCTAGGGTTGCCAACCGTACTAAAATATATAGTATTGAACTATTTTTTGGGCCTGCGTACTATATACTGTTGGAAAAAAATATAGTATGCAAAAATACTATATTTCTCCAATTATAAATATAAATATATTTCAGTAATTTGTAAGAAAGCAATGTTTTAAAATGGATCAAATATCAATATTAAAATAAATATACTTTAAAACAATTGGTCCACAGTTCAAAAATGGCAACATTTTTAAAAATACTTAGAAAGGTTTACCAAATTTACTTAAAATTATTTCGCTTATGCTCTCTATTCCTGCAACTTCGGCATTCACAGAAAGAGTTTTTTCTAATAAGAATTTGCAATGGTGAGATGAGAGAAATAAATCGAATATCTCACTAAAAAAAAAGAAATTTTCATTTATATTAATTTAAATATTGATAACGATAAAGCATATGATACTTTCAAAGAAATATAAATTTTTTATAGAGGAAATGCATAAGAAAGAAACAAGATGTACACTTAAAACTCATTTTTACTTTTTCTTAAAAAAAAAAAAATACTATGTATATTTGAAGTGTACAATATTTTTTCTTTTTTTTTTTGAAAAAGTACTATACATTTCTTAGAAAATGTTGGCAACCCTAACTATAGCTGCAAATAAAATACTACTTTATCGCTTTAAAAAATTAAATATCTTAAAGACAACGAACAAATACAATGATTTTAAAGTTAACTCCACCTTTGATTTGCTTTTATAATACATTTTTAAACTTCGCTATTTTCTCTTCAATGTATTCTTGTAGGCTGTGTTCCCCGTATACGAAAATTTGCAGCGATCTGTGGACTTCGATGATCATCAGGGCCGAAGAAAATAAGCATGAAAAAATCCATTTTAAGCGCTTAGATAAGCACTAAAATATTGGTTAATATGCTTGCATATATGCTCGCAAAACAAAAAAAAATTCTCTTTTTTATTCAGTTTATTTCAAGGATTCTAATGGACATACAAATGTTGCTTGATATTCTCAAATAATGAAAATCTGCGTTGGTCGTTTAAATTTTTAAAAAATTTAAATATTCGTTATTCTGCATTTGAGGTAAATTATGTAAATCTCTTCAATAATACCAATGACTTCCTGTAGAGACGAACCATTGGTTTTAAATTTTTGTATCCAAGCAGAAATGCAATTGAAGTTACGGGTTAATAAAAACTAAATCTGTTTTTATGCTATTATTTGTAAAAATTTTTTTTAGTTCGACGAATAAAACAAAGCCCACGAAATGGTCAAGAAAAATTTATTGAGCCAAATTTTCTTAAGCAATACGAAGTTCTTAAGAAATTTTCTTCGCTTTCTACCATGATGAAAACATAGTGAGGCAGAACCGTTCTCTTAATTCGTCGGTCATGATTTTTTTTTTGAAGTTTGCCAGCATTATAAAATCATATAAACCTGAAAATGAAATTGTTCAAAATTTTTGTTGTGTGAGATTGGAAATGAGAATGTGTGTGTAAGTCTGTGAGTAAATTTTAAAAGTAAAATGCTTGAAAACGTTAAAAATGCTAAAAGTGTCTCTCAGCGGTTCTACCTTAATATATTTTTATCACGCTTTCTACTATGGTTTGCTACAGTTTTTTTTGTGAAGAGTACAAGACATCCTTGGTTTCGACAGAAATATATGCCCGTTCCATTACCTCGTAAGGAAAAAGTGAGACAGCAGGCTGTAGAATATCAGATTTCAAAACTCCTTGGACACTACTATTCACACACACGAAATAATAGCAATTTATTTCTTAACCATTTACTTAAGATCTATACTTAGCTTTATAAGGCCTGTATGCAGCTCTCAAGAAAAGCAAAAACTCCATATAAAATGACGTACAAGAAATGGCTAAGAAATTTTCTTGAGTCAAATTTCCTTAAGGCAGTACGCAGTTCTTAAGAAATTTACTACGCTTTCTACTACGGTTTTCTAAAATTTTTTGTGAAAAAAGAGCACAAGGCAACCCAGGTTTGCAACAGAAATATATGCCCCTTCCATTATTTCTTGCGGAAAGAGTGAGACAACAGGCTGTGAGGTACCAAAAATGTCAAAATTTCTTGGACACACACGCGAAATAATGGCATTTTTTTCTTGACCGTTTTCTTGAGAGCTGCATACAGAGCTATACATTGAAATAAGCAAAATAAGCATGATCGTTAAAATTAAGCTTGGAAACCCTGAATCAGCAAAATAAGCAATTTCAAGCAAAAGATTAAACTTTTCGGCCCTGATGATCATTGCCAAATCGTTTCCATTTTGAGTAATGTCCAAATACAAATTTCGAGGGCTAATTCACTGACATTAATTCAAATTCCCACTATTTTGCTCTCGTTAGTATTGCTTTAAAGTTTAAACCTTCCCTTATACCAGGAACACTTCCCCCGCTTATGTGTATTTTTTGCCGAAAACCTGTTGTAGAAAAATTGCATAGCTTCTTCGATTAACAAAAGAAAATTGGAAGAAAATGTGTTTTAATTTTTGCTATGCAAACTGTAAACTTCAAAGCCTTTTGACTTATGGCTCTATTGCAGCAAATGAGCGATATTTACTTTTGAATAGAATAATAAGGGGAAGACTTTTCTTTAAAATCCTCTGAGATACAAATTTATACATATATACATACATATATACATATGCTCATTTCCCACTAATTTTATGAAAAATTTCATACGACTAATGGATCATTCCCTGCAGTGCGCAAGTGTCCACATGAAATAAAGTGACTAGTTCACAGATAGTATCTAACAGAACAAGACATGGACTGGTTGCTTTGTTATGCAAAGACGGACACTGGATACTTAAAAAATTCCGATTTCTGCTGGCAGACGAAGTGTAAGCATCAACATGCTCGAACAAAGTATTGTGTTGTTATTGTTTAAGCAACATCGGCTCACGGGTCGCTCGGCTACAACAATCGTCAACGAACGAGATTTTTCGTTTAGTTTATCTCTGAACTGTCTACATTGGAATGCTTATGGGGCAACTGTCCACCGACAATGACACCTTCATTAAAAAGTAGATAGTTGAAGCCGTTGTTCGGAGATTGAGCGGGAACTAGTGTTGTGGAAAAAGGAACGCATCCTGAACTATTTTTGGACTAGAGAAATCTCCTGCTTGGTTGATACATAAATGCATGTGTATGTAGTATTAGTTATAGAAAAGAGGGTTGCTTTTTCACCCCATACGGAAGCGAATTCGCACAAGAACAAACATTGTAATACATTTAATTCCCGCCAGTCGATTACTACCACAAACGACAACCCCTATTTGAAAATCTCAGTATATTTCCGTCAGATGTCACCATAGCGAGATAAATCCCTGTAGTAAACGTTGGTACCTATGCAGAGAATGCTATAAAATTATAGAATAGAATGTCTAATAAATTCTAATTGGGAAAATAATACACAATAATACATACATGCATACACACATACTATGGATGGGACTATCCGTATACATATTCGGTAATCCGGATATTCGTTCGTTAATTCGTGTATACGGATGAAATCAGAATATTCGCTTAATAGCCGTTGTATTTTATTATACGGTTGATAAACATTAATTTTTCTATAGGGGCATCCCATTAATATTCTATACAAAAAAATTCTTTCAAATCCAATAATAATTACTACAAAAAATTGTATTATAGCTTAAAATTATAGTAACCTATGTATGTGTAGGTTGTACATACCAGGGACGTGAACCGGATGAAAAAATTGGCGGTTCGGTTCTGCGGTTCGAACCATTTCTGCACTTTTGGATTGGTTCGTCAAAGCGGTTTTTTGGTCTTTGAACCGAGGTTTCGGTTCGGTTAAATGGTTCGAAATAAAAAAAAATAACACGCAAGCTTAAGCGTCAAGTGTCAAGTGCAGCAACGCGCAAAGTGTCAAGTGTCTGTTGGGTACCAAATGAGGGAGAAAATCCTGTAGAATTAAAAAAATAAAAATTTTTTCTTAACAAAGACGAATATGTATTGAAAATGGGCTATTAATAAATTTTATCTTTCTAAGTTAATAAAGTTTGCAGGACAAAATTCCATGATGAGGTCGTGCGTATATTCGTCCTCAAACAATAATTAAAAAGATATATATACATATATTACAATTTTTCAAGGTTATTTAAGGTCAAAATTTCTATAGGACATTATCCATACCAATTCGTCCTTATGCACCAAAAAGTTTATCCTGTTTTAATTCTAAAGAATTTTTTTTTATATGGTGCCCTTATTGTTATCCTTCATGCACGGAATTTTTTAGATAATTTTTTGAAGTAATAATGTTTTTTTTAATTTCAAAATCCTTTAAAAAAATCCTGACAGAGAGAAAAACTAAGTACTATAAAGCTAGTATAGTAAAGTAGTATAGTAGTATAGTATAGTAAAGTATAGATAAGCTAAGTACTATAATTTACCCATGGTTTTGTAGTTCATAGTTCATTTTTTGTGAGTAAAATTTACTTAACTTGTAGCTGTCCATTTTATGAGGTAACCATTAAATTTTCTGGAACTTCCCGCGAACTGTATGTTCGCAGTCATAGCATGCCCGCATTTCGGTGCAGAACTGTCCGCACTGTTGCTGCACCGTTCTCTTGAACTAATCGCTGAATAACTAGAAAAATACACTGGCGCACAGTGGTCGGATAAGGCATGTTTTACGCGAAAAAGGCCAATTTTTAAACTATAATAAATTAACTAGAGTAAAGCGATTCTTATTCAGAAATGTCCAGCGAACTCAAAGCTGGGCGTTGAATCCATTTAATTCAACGAATTCGATCGTGGCTTGCTCTAACAGTTATGAGTTGATAGCTTTCTTACCAATTTTTTTATGGAAACTTTAAGTTATTACAGTAATTGCTAGTTTGTATTACATAAAAAAATGTTGTGGCCAAATTATGAATATCTTAATAACACGGATTATTGTTCAAGAAATATTTTTTCGATAAGGTATAACTAATTTGTAGGGCCGAGTAGGATCCTCATTCCTTTGCCAAAAAGTAATGCAAGTGGTCCTTTAAGGAGTGGCGGCCTCTTTTATTACACTAGACCAACTTTAGCAGTTGTTCCAAATAACATAAAGTATATAAAACACTATGGATTAATGCAACTTTTCTATATTTAGCATCATATTATTTATAAGATGTGTCTTGGCAAACCTGAAGTCAATTTTCCAAGGCGAAAATAACGAATCCAATATGGCGTCCAAGAATTATGAAAATTACTGAATTTTCATGAAATTTGGTATTTTGAGGTTCTTAAGTTCGCTTATTACAAATTTCAAACCACACCTTTTCAAATTTAAAATCAAAATATATCATCTCGATTGGATTTCAGAATAGGCAATTGGATAGCAGAAAATGTTCGTTGGATTCCAGAATATGTTTCTTGGAATTCTGAATAGATAATTTGATTTCAGAATATGTTTATTGGCTTTCAGAATAGGTAATTGGATTTCAGAATATATTTGTTGGATTTCAGAATAGGTAATTGGATTTCATAAAGCGTCAGTTGGATTTGAGAACTCGTCAAATGGATTTCAGAAATCGTCAAATAGTTTTTTGAAATTACTAATTGCACTTTGAAAGGTGTTTTCACAATGTAACTCTACTTGTTTATTTTTGTAATATGTAATATTTTTGTTATTTGTAATATTTTGCTTTAAAAAATATAAAATTTACACATTTAGCGCAAAATTGTGTTTCGGTTCAGTTCTAACCTTTTTTATAAATGGAGTATCGCGATAACTACGCAATGAGCATCAGACAAATGACAAAGTTTGACATATTTAGCAAGAATCAGGTGGAAAGTAAAAACATTCCTGAGTTAATTTAAGAGCCCATTAATTTAAAAGGAATGTAATCCGAACAATTCACTGAATGACAATGTATGTATTTGTAATAAAACAACAAATACGATGGTGTAATCCTAGTAGTTTAACTAAATTCGACTTTACAAACAGGTGGCAACCCTATTCGTAATATTTTTAAGCTAAAACCTTCTTAAACCTCCTTTGTCTGACTCCCTTATGGTGATACCTATATATTTTAATTACCTAATTCTTTTAATTCAAGTGGAATTTGATTTTTTAAACAGGTGGCAACTCTCTACATGTAGCTAATACACATTTCGATTGATACCCATATCTTAACAATTCATTTAACTTATAAAAAAAAATTAATCTAATTTGTTAACAATCTAATTTTTTAACAAGTGGCAACTCTTTAAAAAAAATAAACATTCTGTTGTCCACAGGTCAAGCTTTTTAATCTGACACTTCATTTTTGAAAATGGCACGAATCGTGCAGATCACAAGGCACTGACAAAAAATTAAAAAAAAAATATTTTATGCATTAGCGAAAAACGCATTACTTCAGAAAGTGCAAAAAATGAGCAGATTTTTTTAAAAGCTAAAATTCTGTACTATTTACATATATTTTTTATTCATTCCATTCAAATTTAGCATTTTTTTAAATTTTGTTTAAAAAAATAAAAACAAGTTCACATTGCAGACAACGAATTTTTCGATTTTTGACCACTTAGGCGGCACTGTGCGACATCGTCAAAAATATGCCATACATCAACTGTAAATCCTTTAAATTTGCATTTTATTAGACTAAAATTGAATTAGCTAAAAAACTGCAAAATGTTAAGAGATAAAATTAAAATATAAAGTTCGAAATTTTTACGAAAGTTTGTCGACTTTTTTTAATGTTGCTCAAAGATTAAACTTTAAACTTATTTTCGTACAGTTTTTGATAAGGAATAAACTACATTTTCATAAACAAATAATTCAAATTAAAATATAATAAAATAAATAGTCAAATCTAGTCAATATGTGAGTGTCGTAAAGTTATGGTATTTTAGAACATCTCTTTCTCAATTAACGATGACACTGTTTCTTAAGAAGCAGATTTCGACATTTTGTTTTAATAAAATTTAGTATCGAAAATATTCTTTCAATATTCTTGCCTAGGAATGTGATATAATGGTTCGTTCAAAACCTTTTTCTCAAAACTTATAAAGGAAAAACGAGAAGGCGAAGACAAAAAGAGAATAAAAAAATTTCCCGCAGTGAATTTTCAGATTTATAAAACGGTATAGTAATTTAATTTTTTAAATTTAAAGAAAGCATGAAGACCCCATGGAATAAACGGGTAGATAAAAAATATATAACGGTAAAACTGGCACATATGTACATAAATGTATGGACTAATGCACTCAAACGACGCCTATAGCCATTGTGTGTCACAGATTTAAGGAAAAAAGAAAAAGGGGGCGTGGCACCGCCCATACAAACTAAGGCTCTCATATCGCCTATCTCTGGAACAGCCAATGCTAACGTACAGAAATTTGACACCGAAACTTGTGTTGTCAATACCGTACTTACGGCGAAAAGTGGTAGACTTTGGAAAAGAGGGCGTGACACCGCCCATACAAACTGAAATTCACATATCGCTCATCTCTGGAACCGCTTATGCTAACGTCCCGAAAATTTACACAACATACATATGTGGTCAATGTTGCCAAGAGTGGTAGATTTTGGAAAATGGGGCGTGGCACCGCCCATACAAACTGAAATACTCATATCGGATATCTCTGTAACCACTTATTATAAGGTAATGGAACTTTATACACATATAAAATCGCAAGAATCATTCAATTGGGAACCATTTTCCTCCAGTTTTAAAAATCGCATTGAATGACTGTGCAAAAGTTTTTAGAAGGTTCAGTGTGCTCGTCTTCCGATAGGAGGCGCATGGATTGAGAGCTATCCTAAAAAATCATATTTATAATATTTAGCCCAATCGTGTGATGAAAAAATATTGGGCTCTGGCCCAGTCTTGATAAAAATCGGCGTGAAACCACCGCACAGTGGCACTTTTGCTTGGTTTAGGAGGGAATAATTGTTTTTTTTTAAGTTGCATTCTTGAAATTGTTTTAAAGTGGCTTATGCACGCAATGCCTACTGTATATAACGGTAGTTAGCATTTCTATTAATTCTTATTTTTCTGTGCGTAATTAGCTGTCAAACTGTTGGTCTCTGACGATAAGTTAAAAAGTGCCATTAGCAGCAGTAAATTAACGTTAGCTTTGAAGCTAAAAAAAATTGTTCTTTGGAAAAAAACTTTAACTATTTTTGGATTAATTGAAAGTTAAGGGTATGTATGTTTATTTACAAGTGTTTCAAAGATTTTGGATTTAGCTTTTTATATTAAATTGTGAGTCTCTTGATGCGCCCTATGCTTGCCTTGAAATAAATAAAAAATTTGAAAAGAAAAGGTTGCCAATAATTTTGTCCACGCTAATCCAGAACCATTTTTAAATTTTTATAATAATTAGATATTACTGCATACAACCCAAGTGAATTCATCTGCAGCCAGGTGCATCTTTGGATATAATGGCCATAACAAGGAGGCAGTTGTATGATGTGTGGGTCGCAGAACCGAGACATAACCTCAAAGACAAAGCCGTCTTGGACTACATATGTACCGTTTTGGGCTACGAAGAACAAGAGAATATTAACAAGAAGTGGTATATTGAATTCCGGAGTCAAGTTCGAGTGTTTTTGGTTAGGCTTCGTACGAGATGGAACCAGGTTAAAAGGTCAAAAACGAGGTTTCTTGCCAAGTTTTCTTCATGGCTTCAAGAAGATATGTATTTCTCAGAGCCAACTGCTCAGGAATATCCAGGTAGACCAAAAAAAAACTTTAATGATCTCACATACTCGGCAAAACAAAAGAGAGTTTCATATTTAGTAGACAATTACTCTTATGAAGAGCTTGCGTTTGCCACAAGAATGAGCTTGAATGCGTGTGGACTTCGTGATGTTGCAAATGTGGTTAAAGAAGTAACAGAATGTTCACCTGATAAGGCTAATGAAATTAAAAAAAGTATTCAGTATTGTCCTGATCAATGCATTCAATATACAGGTAGTGAAGCGTTATCTCTATATGTTGACGCACATTTATCGAAGTATTCATACACGCTAGTGCAGCAAGGTGCCAAAGAAAAGAATGCAAATATTTACCCACCGTATAACTATCTTATTTTAGTTAAGCAAGAATGCTATCCAGAGGGTATAACGGTTACAAGTACAAAAGCCGAAGTAGATCTCCAATTACTTCTTGACCACACGGTGAATAGAATATTGCAAGCGCAAAGTAGGGCTTTGGGGCAACATATAGAACAGCTAAGACAAGGTCTACCTCTTTTCGTAAAATGGGGTTGTGAAGGGTCTTCTGATCACTCTATTTATAATCAACAATTTGACAGCCCAGACTTGAGTGACAGCAGTATGTACGTTGTTTGCTTGG
This sequence comes from Rhagoletis zephyria, assembly GCF_001687245.7. Classification (NCBI taxonomy): domain Eukaryota; kingdom Metazoa; phylum Arthropoda; class Insecta; order Diptera; family Tephritidae; genus Rhagoletis; species Rhagoletis zephyria. The sequence goes on along the minus strand of NW_016161879.1, from coordinate 32,057 downwards.
TTCCGCTGCAGCTAAGTTCAAACGAAGGCAACATAGCTATATGGAAAAATGATGCGACTTCGTCTACTCGTTTTTGCCGCCCTATGAAGCTGTTATTTGAAAGGGAAACTTCTGAAGTTATCAGACGAGAAATTTCACAAATGCAAGAGAAAATTTCCGCCTTGCATTCTACAGTAATTTCAGTGGGAAACGAAAGCATCCAGATAAGCTACCAAATGCAACTAACTATGATAGATGGAAAGACTTTTAGTGTCGTTAGTGATGCATCAGTACAAAAATGTCCAATCTGCAAGGCGACACCTAAGACAATGAATAATTTAAATGAAGTTTTTGAACAACGGAGCGATGAGTCATACTATGAATATGGCTTATCGACTTTGCACGCATACATACGATTTATGGAATGCATCCTACATATAGCTTATCGCCTTAAAATAAAAGTGTGGAGAGTTACTTCCACAGAACATAAGGAAATTTTCGAAAATGAAAAACGCGAGGTTCAAAGAAAAATTAAAGATTTGCTGCATACAAACGTAGACATGCCAAAACACGGCTCTGGCACAACCAACACTGGCAATACTGCTAGTCGTTTCTTTGAAAAATATACCTTAGCTTCTGAAGCAACTTTCATAGATGAAGAGCTGATCCGGCGGTTTGGCACAATATTAAGCTGTATGTCCAGTGGCTTTGATATTTCATATGAAAAATTTAAAAAGTACTGCAAAGATACAGCTCAGCACTATGTCCAGCTTTATGGGTGGTATCCCATGCCATCAAGTGTGCACAGAGTATTAGTTCATGGGCCTGAAATTATAAAATCTTGCTCGTTTCCAATAGGCATGATGTCGGAGGAAGCTTTGGAGGCTCGCAACAAAGACATTCGAAGGTATCGAGAAGTTAGTACCAGAAAATCTTCACGATCAAACACAATGGAAGACCTCATACATGCATTACTATTCACATCCGATCCATTAATTACATTTTTATCTAGAAACCGTAAACAAGCCTCAAAAAGAGACACTGATATAGACGATGAAGTCCGTTCGCTCCTTCAAGAGCTTTAAATTGTGTAAAGATTTCGTTTTAAGTACAAAATTGTAACTCACCGTTTTCTTTGCTTTACTATTATTTTTAGACCTAGCGATTGATACTTCGTACACCACTTAACTCTTACGGAAAATTTTTATAATTGTGTTTTAATTGGAATTTTTTGTTACAGAAATATCAGGGCGAAAAAATTCAGACTCTAAGTCTTGTAACCGTTTGCTTTATGACTCTAAAATTTACTGGTCCACAATGCTATATTTTCAGAAATGTATTTAGATACTTGGAATCTTCTAGAAAATTTTCCAAAATTTTTCGGAACATTTTTAAATTAAAAAAAAAAAATGCACAATATTAAGAAGCTGAATTTATACTCACCTGAACTTAGATTTCTTTAAGAAAACAACTCAAATAAAAATAAAAATATTTAGATGTTTCGTAAGAGCTAGAAAGGGGGTGTACCACGTAATAGTAGGCAGGCATAGTACAATGTACTGCATAGGGGGCGGGGTGGGAGGTAGATCAAAAATATTTTGTGTATATATTACTAGATATCATACAAATATATAAGCAAAGTTTGAATCAAAAATGTTCATCCATCACTGCGTAATTAATTTTTCTCTCCTAAATCACCCAAAAGTGCCACTGTGCACCGCGGCGCCGTTCGAGAAGGGTAATTTAATTTTTAGCCTCCGAGAGGCTCTCAGACAAATATAATAGAAAAGCTTATTTACAGTCTGAATATATACATATGACTGACATATTAGTCAGTGATGGACATCTCATCTATACATAAAAGTACATAC
>NW_016161879.1:16199-30197 GCF_001687245.7 Rhagoletis zephyria | reverse complement strand
GTAGCCACGCCCCCTTATGGTTACATGTGTATATCTTGGTAACCGCTGCATCAATCCCTTCCAAACATGGCACAGTTGTTGGCCCTGGTACAGCATACCAAATGGCCGAAAATTTTTAAAATCAGACAATAACCACGCCCACATGCCATATAACGGTAATTTCGAGAAATACGAAATCCTCGATAAATCAGTAATATTAAAGCTAATTTGTTCAAAATGATGGTTGCAACAATTCTTTGCCAGGAAATACGTTTACGATAAAATTTTGGAAAATGGGCGTGGCACCGCCCACTTATGATCACGTATATGTATCTCGCTAACCGTTCTTGCAATTTGTACGAAACTCGGTATGGTTATTGTGCTTGCCACATAAAAGCAAACCGTTGAAAATTGTTGAAATCGGACTAAAATTGAGTCCGCATTTCATATAACGGTAAATTTCAGATATGGTTGAAATTTCAATATTTCGAAATTTAAGGACGCTAATTTACTAAAAATCTATACACCCCGGTTTATCATGTAGCGGTAGCTTTCGGAAAGGTGGAAAACATATATTTAATACTTACGCCGGGTATTTAATGTTCGGCTCCGCCCGAACTTAGACTTTCTTACTTGTTAAAAATTAAAATTGAGGTTCCTTTTTCGGTCTATATTCAAAAGCTACTGATGAAATTTGGCGGAGACTTGGTAGAATAAGCATTAATCAATCCGCTATTAACGTTCATAATTCGATTTTAAGTTTTCCTGTAAACTCGCTATAAATTATGCTGGTTGACTTCAAAATAGTAATTCGCATAAAGGAGTTAGTATTGGTGAGAGGTAAAATTCAACAGTGTATGAAAAAAGATTTCGAATTTCGACAACTGGGCGATACTAGTATATTGTGTGACTGTTTTATCTATATTATGAGTATTATTAAGCAGTATTGGTCTTGTCCCACCCGTTACAAAAAAATCTAAAAGTTGTTATATTTAACAGAACAGAAGTACAAGGTTTGTTTCGGTTTTGCTTCGGTTTGGGTGTTAGAAAGTTTTGTTTCGAAATTGCAACATAGAACGCAAACAAGTGTTCAGTTTTTTTTTCGTTAAATCGTACTTTGGAAGCAAAACACAAAAATTATCTAAAACTGATTTATGGTTTAGCAATCGGCTTTTCAAATGAGCAACAATGTATGTGTCATGGAAGGGAATGTAAAAAGCTATGCCATAGTATACCTCGGCGTCTCCGGTTTTCACATTAAAACGATTCCTTCGGCGACTGCTGTATCGCGATACTTTGATTTCGGTACCTTCATTCTTCTTCTACGTGTTCGAAAAGCAAATTAAATTTTTTCTCTGCATCTTGTCGCATTTCTTAATGATACAAATAACTTGTACGGTATTTTTGCTGTGAAAAATAATGAGTTTTTTGACAATTTGAAAAAATTGCAACTTCGAAACTTTTTTAATACAATTTTTCATTTTGCTATTGGCGAAATTACAAAGCGCGGTAGATAATTTGAATTTCGAATAATCGCTAGTTACAACGAATCTGTATTATTAAAAAACTGCTTAACAGTTGTTCGTCGGGTATAGCTTGGTATAGGTTGGCTGAGCTTTGCTCGGAGCGCACGTACTTTTTAAAGCTTTCAAGGGTGTGGTAATAAATAATGGTCATTTGGATAGCTTTAATTTAAAAAAAAATGTCAATGTAATATTGGTATTTATTATTTAGCATTACGATAAAAATTAGGTGGCAACCTTTTTATAAAAACGCGAAGATGGAGAGTACATACCGAGGGCTTATATTCAATACCCTCTATCTGCAATTTTCACAAAAACAACTTTGCGATGTTACCTAGAACCCATCTGGGACTTACCTGTCATCACTGTTGTTATTTCTGACTTTGCAATTTAAAAGTAAGTTCCTCCATGAAGCGTTAAGTCTTAGATGGATTTTAAAATCAGAATCTCATGTAATGACATGTAATTACACGGATGACTCTAAAACTAACATTTGGAAAGAAAATGAAGTCTGAATTTTATAAGGATAGGGACAACATGACGGAAAATTAGTGGAAGTCATTCACCAGCCTTCTAATTAAGTACTTCCAAACTGAGCAATGTGAGTCTCATAAGAAACTTATTTTACTCCAAATACTCATAAGTAGCAGATCATACGGTATGTCACTCAGCAATAAAAGGGAAGTTTCGACGGGCTGCTTCATTAATCAAGTAGGACAGCAGGTAACTTTTGGAATGGCTAAGTGGTGACTATTCATGGCGCAAACCTCTGAATGCGGCTGGCATATATGGCAACCTTATTTCATATCCTGTCTTGTCGAAGATGAGACGGCAGGCTACTTTTTGTGCTTTGGCCCCTCCTTCGTAGGTACGTATAAGTGTGACCTAAGTGCTGATTCCTGCACGCGTTGTTGCGTTAGTTCGGAACACTAAAAGAGCGTTTCCTCCAAGAGTTAAAAGCACAAGAGTTTTATACCCGACATAAGTTCATTACTGCAGTCATAAGTTTAAAAAAATTCTGTAATGTGGCTTAAGAAACTTGACCACAAAGTGAGCTCTCATTGAAAGGAAAAGTTTATCGCACATATCTCTAAGCAATGTGCTCTGGTAGGGTTGAATACGATATATTTTGAGCTACTTTATAAATATTAATAAAGGTCCACTATCTCGTAAAATAGTAGTAAAATCGGTCTTTGGGGTGTACGGGAGTATAAATGACAAAATAGTAGTAAAATACTACTATCGTAGTACTTTCGGCAGCACTGGTCACGAGAACAGCCAATTTCCTGATTCAATTTTTCGTTGACAAAACGTACTGGGGAACTATGCTTAAGAGTGAAATGAGCTGCTGAAGGTAACTTTAATGAAAATCAAAATTTTTTTAATTTCTGGCCGCCATGTTGACGTTTGATCAAACCGTTGCGTTGTGTGTGGAAACTTTAAAGAATTTGCCCGCACCATTAGTATACTCTAGCCTCTAGCGGCACCCACTTTGGGAAAGCCTGTGCCAGTGTTTTATAGTTGGACTTACGCATTCAAGTTGGCATATTTTGTATCTACTCAATTCTTAGTTAAAATACAACGGGTCCGCGGACACGTTAATTGAAGGAAAAGGGCCCACTCAACTGCTCAGCAAGTTAGTTTCCCCTTCCTTTCATCAACTTGTTTCTGACCTCTTCTCGAAGGGCTCTGCATTGCAGAACATCGCACACTCTGCTTGTAAACTGTTCTCACTCAAAAGAAGACTCGTTTGTGAACAGCTTTCAAAATTTTGAGTGGCGCAAGCACTAACGGCCACAGGAGGGCGCTAAAGTCGGGTGATTCTGCATTCAGGTACATACGGAAACTCATCCAGCCGCGAACAAAATGAAAAAACAAAAAAGAGGCGGAGCTCTCAAGCCGTAACACGAAGTAACTCAATTGCGCTACTCACAAAAACCATCTAATAGCTGTTCCCACTCAACACTGCGGGGCGATTGCTGTTTTGTTTTCGACTGATGCGATTTACTCAGTGCAGACTGCTTCCGACTACCTGCGCGTTGAACCGAAAGTGAGTATTTTGCGTGCGATATTTTGGGCTAGGGTGAGTAGTGTTTGCAGCCGTGTTAATTCGATTGTCTTTGGGGTGTGAGTTTTTAGCATATCGACAGGACGTCGAACAGGCAGAATGACCGTCGGTCTAATTCCAAAAGCGTGTCTTATCCAGCTGGCCATCTGCCGCTAACCCAGTCATTGTGTGTGCGATGTTTTGCTCGTGATTTCAAGGCATCGATTGTCCAGCACCCTTTCCAACCCTTTCGTGTCATATGCATGCTATCCACAACTCTGCAACCCTTTCATTCCAACAGCGATAGATACATACATACGTATGTATGTACAAACATACTGTACCTTAAATTTTTAACAGGTTTTCCGCTTTGAAAAAATGTGTATGTACCTATAACTAAAAGTTTTCATTCTAAGTAAATGTATGTATGTAGATATATAATCCGTATGTATGTATAGTCATATACATACATACACATGAATGCGTATTTTTATTTATAAATTTGTAGGTATGTGCGTGCTGTAGTCTGCATTCTCAATATTCGAGAGCGATTTAAACAACTCCTCCGAAGTTCCGTTTTGTTAGGTCTGATGCGGCGCCAATTCAGCCGTTCAGCGTTTAGCCTGTCAGTCCTCTTTGTGTACTTCCTTTGAGTGTCTGGTCAAATTGGCGACAGTGTCGCCATGGCCAAATGCCAGTCGCCCGTTCGCCCAGTTACGCAATGGGCAGTGCTCGTGTCAAAAGTGCGTGTATACATATGTACATACATATGTAAGTGCGTGGTGAGTCAACGCAAGTGAGTAAGCGCGCCCACTGATATGCAGATTTTAAGTTTTGTTTTTGTTTACAAAGCAATCTCGTTTATATACATACATACATACATATGGATATGTTTGTTGTTATCTACTAATTTTGTTGTTGAATTTGTCGATTTAAGCGGACTACATACATACATATGGACTAGATACATAAGTATGTACATAGTACATACATATCTTTGCATGCATGCATGTATGTACATATCTATGTACATAAGTCAAGAAACGGATATGCGCGTGTTACGTGAAATCGATAATAACCGGTGGTTTTATAGCTCAATATAAAACAATTTGTTTATAGAGTATCCTGTTTAAAGTGAATACCTAAGAGTTATACCATATAAAAGACAATTAAGTTCAAGTATACGTACATACAAATGTATGTATGTATGTTTGGTGATATATTGGTGTATAACTAATTAATGTGTACCTACATTCATACTTACGCATATGTTGAAAACAATTTGCACGTGTTAAAATATTGAATAGTGAAAGCGAACCAATTTAAATTTTTGAAAGAAGAAAAGCAGAAACTAAAATAAGTATATATGTATGTTAATAGTTTGTGCGTCTCGACTGCCGAACTTTGCACAAAGGTAAGTAGGTAAACGCTTTATTTTTATCAGAAAATACTAAATAAATTTACGTATACTGTAAATTGACATATGTACATAGGTACATACATATGTACTTATGCTCGATCTGACCTTTTTTTTAGTACGCGCATGAGAGATGTCCGCTTATGAAAATATATAGGGGATTCCCTTAAACTCGTAAAGTCTTAAACTGTGTAAAACTCGTAAGTTTATGAGGCTTTTATGGGAACGCCTCCTTTGTGAAAAGGTGTAAATAGGTGCGTAAAGTGACTGTTTGACAGATCAACCAGGATTTTGTGAAGCAATTTTTGTTTCGTAGTATTTTTCATAACATCCCGCCATCTTGTCTCTACCCATCTTGGCTAGAATACAATTAAAAATACCGAAAATTAGCAAAAAACCTAAGCCAATACAGTTAGTGGATGAAATTCATTAATTTTATTCGCTTATTTTTTTTTTTAATTTTTTTTCATTATATTATCACACATTTTAGTATAAAAATTTCGGCCCCTCGGCAACACTGAAGTTTACGAGGTCGTTTGCGAGGCTCGAAAATTTACGAGCTTTACGAGGTTTACGAGGCTTTTATGAGTTTAAGGGAAGACCCCTATAGTATTTGGGTAACAGTTGAGGAAGTATTTTAATATGCACGTGTGTACATATACGTCCCGGGGCTAGGGCCGGATCAGCGCGGGGGTAAATAGGGGAAGGTAGAAGCCTTTAGGCCATCTAAGAGCCAAGTTATAACAATTTTAAACCAAGCTTCGAAACGGCTGTGCTAGTTTTTACTCCGAAACTAGAAAAAAAAATGCGTAAAATGTCAAATGAAATTTCAGAATCGTAACAATTTAGTTCTCAGACTTCTACCTTGGCTTAAATTAAAGGTCTTGAATAGCACTAAAATTGTTTGAAAGTTGATATTTTTTCGTTTTTTAAACAGTGGAATCGTGTTTCTCGTCTCAAAATCTATAATATTATTATAATAAAAAGTACAAAAAATTATTTTTTTAATATATCCGTTGAATTTTGCTTGTTTTTTTCGGAGAACAATATTTTGCTAGTAAAATATAATATTTTAAAATTAGTTTGCACATTTGTCTAAAAACATGGGGTGAACCTGCGAGTCTAGGCAAGTACCTTAATAAACTACTTACTGTACAAAAAAGAGATACCCACACAGTATAAATGTTTGTTCGTGAAAATTTTTGCTTAAGCCGACAAATCCAGAAGCGAGCGTGACAGTTTTAGGACTAAAGGTAACAAAGTGAAGATTTTATTGCGGATTCCGGTAGAATATCCCTTCGTTAACAATGTTTCGCACGTTTAATAATATAGATTAAATTCAAAATTTACGTTTTTGGAGATTTCATAATACAATTAATAAGTTTGAAGAGGAGAAAACGTTCAGCCAAACAGATGACTAAACTTCACAAAAATGGCAAAAAATTTGTATACTTCCATCTGTATTTTGATATTCCAACTGTATGAATTGAACAAAGATTGATTACGTTTTCCCACAAAGTTGAAATTTTGAAATAATTTTGTAAACGTGCGACTTGTTCAGCATTTTGTTTTTTATCGAAGAGTCTTCTAGAAATGGGCTTGGAAAATTGAGGACCAAAGTTAAAAAATTTTGATTTTATTGTGGATTTCGGCAGAATATACATACATATATCCACCATTTTGAAATTATTGCAAATGCGTATTCAATTTTTTTTTACAAAGTACAGTATTTGAAGAAGGAAGTGTTGCATTTCGCTGCACGTTCGCATTTTATTACAACGCTTTTATCAACTTGCAATGTTGTGTGTCCAGACACTTGCAATGTTGTGTGTCCAGACAGCTATAAAACCTTTGCTTTGCAATGTTTCTATAAAGTATAGACATCAACATCGTCGCCCTATGCACTACGTACGCTGCAGCGGAAATAGACGACACGCCATTTCTTTGAATGAAAGTAATTGGTGCTCGTATGTCTATACATTAGGGTGGTCTAAAAATGCATGTAAAAAAGTAAAGTCCGAATTTTTATGCTCCCACCCCCTAGGATTGTTCTATATCGAAAAAAAGTATACCCATATTTTATTTTTCATAAAATAATTAGAGGTCGCTCAAAGCGCTCAAAGTTTTTCATGTATTTTGTATGGGAAAAAACGACTTTTCGTGGAAATGGTATGGAATTCTTGAAAATCAATATTTTGCGATCGGAAGACTGTTTCTCTTCAACAGATTCCAAATAATAATACCCAATTATTTTTTAACAATTTTTTCTTAGTAACTATATTTTATGGCCCGCCATGTCCCCTAGCAAATGCCAGAAAATGCAATGGGGGGATAAATAAAAAATCTTCCTTATTAAGGAATGGTTAAAAAAATAATTGGATATTGTTATTGGAAGTCTTTTGAGGAGAACCATAGTTTTCCGATCGAAAAATATTGACTTTCAAGAGTTCTATACCATTTCCACGAAAAGTTGTTTTTTCCCCATACAAAATACATGGAAAATTTTGAGCGCTTTGAGCGGCCACTAAGTATTTTTTGATTTCAAAATAAAAACTAGGGGTATACTTTTTTCGATATAGAACAATCCCAGGGGGTGAGAGCGTTAAAATTGCGACTTCACTTATTTTGGACCACCCTAATGTATTGGTATATGCGTGTTTGTGCACCAATCTATTAATCTCGTTGAATTATTTCAATATCTATTTCAAAATTTTATACAGACAAGACTAAAAATTAGAAAATAAATAAAATTAAAATAAAAACTTATTAATATATAACAAAATAATATTTCTCTGTCCCATATTTTGATAACTTTTGATTTTGAAATTTTAGCAAAAGTCATTGTAAACAATTTATGAGATTGAAAATGAAAAGCGGGGGCGCATGTAATAGACTTAAGTAAAAAGAGAACAGAAGACTATACAAGCAAAATGTTTTGTGTTCACGTTGAGTATATACATACATATGTATGTACATACAAATGTGACCAACCGTACTTCTTTCGAAAGTACAGTACTTCTTTTTGGGCCGTTGTACTTCGTACTTCGAAGCAAAGTATATACAGTAATAAACCTTTTTGAGTACTTCTCGGGGGTAAAATGTGATCAGGGTTGATAATGAGAAGGAGCATGAATTTTGCTGATTCAGAGTTGCATGCAAAATTACTGTGGTATGAAAGGGAGCAACACCCGTACTAAGGCAGAGTGGCACAGGCAATTTTGTAAACAAACACTTTTCTTATCATTTTAAAAAGATAATTGCTATTTATTTTCCAATATTCAGATAACGAGCTTGTAACCAGAGGCAGTGGCTTGTGAGGCTCACTAAAATCTACTCATCATATTGGAGCAGCTCCCGGTAATGGATCATTGAATGTGTTGGCTGAACTTATGACCACCATAACCGACGCAGTCTCCAACCAAATGCGTGTCTTGAATTTATATGGTAGAAATTCATATTCTATACTTTGATGTTAAGTATTTTTGAAGAGTTCCGCTCAAACTTGACATCCGCGCTGGCAGGCATTGAAGTCTCTATAACTAAACAAACATTTTTTTTTATGGAATAAAGACTTAAATATATTCGGAAATTTAGACTTTTCCTTGAAAAATTCACAAAATTCACGTTTTTAATAAAAATACGATGTGAGTTTCCAGTTTACAGAAATACAAGCGTTAATTATTAACTATTGATTTTATTCTTAATTAAGCATTGATATTATACTTAACATTTAGTTCATAAATAACACAATTATATATATTTTATCCTCGAAAAGACCTTTTTCTAATAATGAGGCGAAACTCCCCACAATAAGTGTTCCCGTGCGCGCAAAACGAAAACGCTGCACACAACCCAAAAGTACTCCTCGGGGACCAATTGGTGAAAAACTGTGAAAAGGTTTATTACTGTATATACTGTGCTTCGAAGTACAGTCAAATGTATGCAATATTTTGTACTACCTTTTAAGTTGAGTTTTGTTTAACTGATTCGAAAAATTCTAAAATGTTAGTCAGCTCAGTTAAAAATATGTAAATTATGACTGTCAATCACTTCACATCTGTAGCTGACAAATTCCATTGTTAGTGACTATTCAATCAATAAAAATGTGTTTAAAGGCCGGTCCACATAGAACTTTCGCGTTGACTTTGGCGTTGGCGTTGGTTTGACAGAACGCACGTTAAAAGTATGCTTGCTACAATGAACGCTTGGCACCGAATGCCTTGGCCACTAAATTAACATACTAACGACTGAAAAATTAATATTTCATATCAATAAATGCATGAAAAAAGTATTTTTGGATTGTTCCTCCCTTCCAGGGCTCGTATGGGCTAATTTTTGGAAAATAAAATAAAGATATTTATGAGGGGAGAATTTCAAACAAGCAAATATTTATGAAACATTCTTTATTTTTTAACCGACTTCCAAAAAAGGAGGAGGTTATCAGTTCGTCGGAATATTTTTATTTTTTATTTATTTTTTTATTTTTTTTATGTATGTTACCGCATAACTTTGGACTACGTCAACCGATTTCGATAATTCTGTTTGCATCGGAAAGGTGGTGTCTCACAGGTGGTCCCTTACTAATCTACACCTTTTCCAACAGTATTTCAGAAAAACACAAATGTATTTCAGAAAAGGCCAAATGTATTTCAGAAAACCTCAAATTTATTTCAGAAAATCTCAAATGTATTTCAGAAAAACGCAAATGTATTTCAGAAAACCTCAAATGTATTTCAGAAAAGCGCAAATGTATTTCAGAAAAACACAAATGTATTTCAGAAAAACGCAATTGTATTTCAGAAAAGGCCAAATGTATTTCAGAAAACCTCAAATGTATTTCAGAAAAACGCAAATGTATTTCAGAAAAATATTTTTAGAATACAGCTATGCTTTTCTGAAATACATTTGTGCTTTTCTGAAATACATTTGCCCTTTTCTGAAATACATTTGTGTTTTTCTGAAATACATTTGAGGTTTTCTGAAATACATTTGCGCTTTTCTGAAATACATTTGAGGTTTTCTGAAATACGTTTGGCCCTTTCTGAAATACATTTGTGTTTTTCTGAAATACTGTTGGAAAAGGTGTAGTTCATCTGATCAGCGGATCATGATATATATATATATATATTTTTTTTTTATATGAGAGTTCAAGTCGGTTTTTTTTGCTAAAAATTACTTGTTATACTACTCGGCTCTCTCATAGAAATTTAATTTATATTCTTATAATTCCAGTCTACATACATATCGCAAACTTTCTTTAAAGGTGTACCAATTTAATATTTACCTTATCTTGTCAATTTAACTGAATTAAGTTTTTCAAATCGTATTTTCAAAAGTATTTTCGACAGTACACTTTTTAAACCGCTTTAATTTAATACCAGAATTGTAATATTTAAAATATTCCTCAAATATTACCGGTGGCAAACTTACCTAAACCTCTTTATTTTGATACCCATATTGCAATATTTAATTTATCTTATTAATTAAACTAAATAAAAAATTTCAAACAGGTGGCAACGTTCCAAAAAAAAGGGTGTGAGCCTTTTGAAACCTCTTTATATTGACAGCCATATTGCAATATTTAATGTATCTATTAATTTTAACAAAACTATAATTTTCAACAGGTGGCAACTCTATAATTTTTTTCCTCTTCTAGATTTTAAGTTAGACATACATCGGTGAAAACTTCATCTTCATCTTCATCTTCATCTTCATCTTCATCTTCATCTTCATTTTCATCTTCATCTTCATCTTCATCTTCATCTTCATCTTCATCTTCATCTTCATCTTCATCTTCATCTTCATCTTCATGTTCATCTTCTATCTTCACCTTTATATTTTCCTTTATCCTTATCTAAATATGTCCATTCTTTTCTTCATTTACATATTCACCCCCACCATTGTTATTGGGTTAGGTATTTAAATTTTCCTTCCTCTTTGCCTTTATATTTAGGTTTCTTTACTTTTATTTTAATTTCTGTATTTATCCCTTTCTTCTTCTCCATACTCAACTTTACTTTCTTCCTTGTTTGAGTCTAATCTATTCATGTACATATGTACATGCTGCTTAGCACGATTCTGTAATTCAATATCAATATTAAAGCATACATTTAGGAGGCATTTCCGCCCCAACCATGTACATGTACGGCATTAATATTGGTGTGACTTTTGAATTGATTTTTTCGCTTTATTTTAAACTAATTTGAAATTTTAAAAATTGCCTGCACATCAGCATCAAAATACCTTTCTAATGATATATAATTGTTTATACCTTAGAAGTATAGTTTAGCCGTAAAAGGGGTGTAAAGGAAACATGATTGCCTATTTATATAACTGATTAGTTATGCGAGTTATAATGTACTTCAATTGAGTTGACAAGTGATCATTTATGAATAGAAAATGTGCTACTATGTTAAAAATAAAATTTTTTTTAGATTGAAAAATCCTCATCTTAAAAGGCTTTCCCATATAAGCCATTCTTTTTTAAGTCGGACGGATTTCGTAAAAAAATGTCATGGCTCCGATTCGCTTCAATTTGTTTATGGGTTCTATACATGAAATAAGCTAGCACGAATTCGAGGGAATTTTTTTCCTTCAGAGATATGATCTGTCAAAGTTTCTATTTTTTCGTGATTCCATTTGTTCCACAACTTTTTCAAACCAAAAATATTCTAGAAATGAGCATGGCTATATTAAAACCAAAGGTCATAAATTTAGACTTTATTGTGGATTTCGCCAGAATATCTATATGGATTGAAAAAGTTTTGGAGCAAATGTTGTTAACGAAGGGATATTCTGGCAAAATCCGCAATAAAATCCGCGTTTTGCTAATTTTAGTCCTGCAATTGCCCCTCCCATTTTCATGGGTTTGTCGCCTTACAGAAAAATCTTGCGTATAAATATTATATCTGGATAGGTATTCTATCTGAATTCGTAATAAATTTTACAAATTTTAGTGTTTGCAAAAACTCGATGTTTAACACCTTACTCATCATAAGTTTCGAAAATAAATTACAAAAAATTGTTGATTCTCACTAAATAAACCATCTCGTCATAAAGAAAAATATTTTAAAAATAGTTCTTGAAAAACCCCCATTTTTTTGAACCACTTTTTTATAGAGAATTAAACACGGATTACGGTGGTATAATTTTGAATCCCTAATTTAATGGTCTTCGCTATGCAAATCAACTTCAAAAAGTTCAGCTGTTAATAGCTCAGTTAGCTTTAGGACAATCTTGACATATTAAGCCCGTTTCTTTAGCTTTAAAATGACGTTAAGATAAAGTCTTTGCGATGGGCAGAACCCGAGATATAACGATTTGCAGGAGCACATGCTTATTCAGAATCACGAAAAATGCAAACTTTGACAGATCATATCTCCGAAGAAAAAAAAATTCCTCGAATACGTGTTAGCTTATTTCATGTATAGAACCCATAAAAAATCGAAAGTGTGACACCAAATTTGGTGTCCGTTAAGAAAAAGAATGTCTCATATGCATATTTATAATTTTTTAACCAGCTAGTAGCAAGCGGTTTCCATAAAAAGTCAACAAAAATTTCACGGCAACATTTGCGGCGTGAAATGGGAAAATTGACCTTTCACACAACGCTCCGCAGGGTAAAGTCAGAAAATCGACGAGGCGTTGCCTTGTAGTTGTTTTTACTTTTTTTTTATGATTATTGATGTAATCATTATTAAGTTGCCTACTAATAAATGTCAAATACATAGAATGAAAAATGGATAAGTACATAGATAGATAAATAGCATTTTATGTTTGTATACATGTATGCAGGTATGTATGTGTGTACACTAATGTATGCATATGGCGTATATAAGAAATTACATGACTACGGTGTTCCTAATGATTATAGCCTTTTTCGTTAGGTCTTGCCGCGTCAAAGCTATTCCTTCTGTTAGTGCTGATGTCGCTGCTGCTAATTATGAGCTCTGCAAAAACAACTACAACAAGCGACGTGTGACATAGTGTGCGCAGTGGAGGAGTTAAGAGCATAAGTAAAGGGGTGCCTTGGTTCAGGTGTGGCAAATGGGCCGAATAGCAGGCAGGTAAGGTGAGGCAACAAGAAAAAACTATCGAACCGTTAACAAGCATTTAATTACAAGCAAACTCACACGTACCGTATAGTTAATACATACATAAGTACATATCTACATACTATGCACGACGTACCACTTATAGGTATGTATGTATGTATGTACATGCATACGTAAATGATTGTTTAGCTGCAAGCATGGCATGCAATGTTTTGCGAATACCTATAAGGAATACCACTACCAACAGCAACTACAACAACTACTACGACAGCCGCCCGCTAGCTCGCACGCTGCCAACAATGCACCTTAGTCGGCAGCGTCTGCCGTCCCATGCCACAAAACGCCGCCTGCGCGCTTCTGTCTCTGCTCAAGCGTTGCTGGTGCCGTCGGTAGTGTCGGTACCGTCGGCAGTCTATTTAGTTGCTGGCGCTGTGGAGAAATTACCGCGCAAGCGTCTTAAGTGGGCGGAGTTTTTTGCACAGCGTTCCGCACCTCGCTCCGAGTGGGCTGCCATTTTTTCTAGATTTTTTGCAAAGTGCAATTCATTTTTCTAGCCGCCACCCCAGCGATTTTTTCTTTGCACCGCAATGGCAGGCATAAGCTTTGTATACGCGTGTACATATGTATGCATTTGATTATTTGCGTGCTTAAGCTACTTACTGTTGTTGCTTTCATTTTCATTTTACCTCGATTTATACCCATGTCATGTTTTTACATTTTGATTTTTTTTTATCGCTCGCTGCTTGCTGCAGACTCATTTGCCGTAATTTGCTGCGACAGCAAATTGAGCTCAACGCTCAGAGCTAGTCGCTCACTGCATTTAGTTGGCGCACTGCCAGTAATACATATGTAACGGGTGATTTTTTTGAGGTTAGGATTTTCATGCATTAGTATTTGACAGATCACGTGGGATTTCAGACATGGTGTCAAAGAGAAAGATGCTCAGTATGCTTTGACATTTCATCATGAATAGACTTA
>NW_016161879.1:0-9540 GCF_001687245.7 Rhagoletis zephyria | reverse complement strand
GGGTGAACGTTACGGTTATAGTTGTGCTAGTTGGCTCTTGCAGGCGCTGTAGAGGGTGGCACATTCTGCAAACCCAAGTTGGTGTTCCATTTTTAAAAACGAACACATGGCCACAGGCACATTCACACACATGTGTGTGTGTATTAAATATAGAAATCGCACCACCACAGCCGGTGCAAATGCTGTGTGTGTGTATAAGAGTGCACAAGTGCAAAAAATTGCTACCTTGCTTACTTGTGTGCTGCGAAAAACCTTGTTTGACTATTTTTAATTCTGATTTCAAAAAATGAAAAAGAGAATGCAGGAAAAAGCCACATATTTAGGGGAAAGGCTGTGCGGTCACGGCAATGCCGGAAAATGAGGCATAAATTATTTTTAAATGTATCTGTATGTATATACATATATATGTGTGTATGTATGTATGACTGCGTGATTGTTTACTATGATTCAGTGGCGGTGTGATGGCGCGGTATTCACTACAAACGCATTCATTTCCACATGCAAATACCTATCAGTGGTGCTTGCGCCTTTGGCGGCTTGTTGCTGCCGTTGCTATAGTTGTGTTTGTTTTTTTTTTTGTTGCTTCTGCCACATTTTGCGTATCGAATTTTTGTGGCCGCGTTTCGCGTGCCAGCCCAGCTTCGTGGCGCGTTCGCCTCAGTACTCTTTCGACTTTGGCATATTGTTGTCGCCTGCCACGCATTCGGTGCTTTCTTCGTCATCAAACTGCCGCTGTGGCGCAGCCGGAACAACCTTTAACATTCATTTAAGCACATAAACGACGGCACTGCTCGCCTTTTCGCCTAGTCATAATTCGTCGTTTTGCCGCCTCTGATGCGGCTTTTGCGTCACTGTGCAAGCGGCTTGCTCCATTTTTTTCGCCAAATTGGTTTGAAACATTTCTTCCATCGGCACGGTGCGGCGTTTGTTTGTGGCGCTTTTGATTTATAAAAAAAATGAGTGGTTGTGAGGAATTGTGTGTGCGACTTTTTTTTAATTTTTGGCGGCTTAAACTCCGCGTGCGCGGAGACCGCCACTGACATCAATCGGCTGCAGCTCGGTTATCATTCGGTTGTTCGTTCTGCTCGCACGGTCGGCCGGCAAAGCACATACATACATACATATGTTACTTTTTGAGAGCGGGAATGTTGTTGTTGTTATTGGCACCGGTGCGCCGGTGCGTTGCTGCGCCGCCACCCACCACATCAACACCTCAGCATCTATGCAGCGGGTAGATGCGTTGGACTGCTTGGCAGCCAGCCAGGCTCCGTGGCTTATCCTGCATCCTGGCGTCGTGCAGTTGTCCAACAGCAGCCGGTGTTGGCAGTAGTACATCAGCTTGTCGCCGTTGACACATTGATAAATAAATCTTAATCTACTTCAACAGTTACCAGCCAACATTTAGCCAACAAACACCAAGTCACACCAAGGATTCACTAAGCATTCTGTGGTTACGCCGCAACCAGAACACCTTTGAATTATACATACATACATACATACAAAGCCGAAATGTCGCTGCAAAATTTACATGTCCATACGAAATATGGAGTAATCCGAGTGACACTTGTGTGTTGTGTGCCCCGCGTTGTGCTTGACCGAAGTTCGCCTGACCAGAGTCTTATTTTCCTTCTGCAAATGATTTATGGCCAAGACAATGAAACAGAACCGGCAATTGCGAGACTGTCACTGGTTTGAATCTGGTGTGAACATTGTCGCTGTTCGTTGCAGATAGTTTGTGCGTTTCTGTATTTGGTTTTCGGCTGATTTTCCGTTTGTTGTGTTGCCGGTTTGTTTGCATTCGCCTGTCCGTGTCGTTTAGAGCCAACATACGCACTCATACATTGTGTATTATGTATGTATATGTATATGTAAATGCCGTGTTTAAAACTGTGCCGCTATTGTCGCCTTAGTGAAAAACTCAAGTGCATAAAATGGACTAGTGAATGGTGAATTTTTTTAATTCGAAATAATTTATGAAAAAACAGACATTCAAGAGTTTCGGTTGCAATATGACTAATTTGAAAAGCGCTATTGGGCAAACACTGCATCTGTACAGGTAAATCACCAAAAACAAAGCACATATTACTTGTTTCCATGCATGTATTTATAAAAATCGTTATCATTAAAAAAAATAACCATGTGTATGTTCACGATCTCAATGTTCAGCCAGCAGTTTCCAGTGAGGCAAATTTTAAATCGAGAAGAAACATCAATTAAGAATAGAAGAACACATGAGGCTGATTACTTTCGAAATTTATGGAGAATAATGGTTAAAGTCAAGTATTTGAACAATTTTAGCCTAAACATATTTATTTAGGCGGGAAAGTACCGAAATTAATATTTTTTTCGTTTTCACCCGAAGAAATCATAATTGTTTTTTTTTTTAATAACTTTATAAAGGTTTCACATGGAATGTTCATATTGGAGGCAATGTGCGTTGGCATCAAATATAACAAAGCTGCGAAGTTTCAAGAGTTTCCCACGAAATCTAAAAAAATGCCAGCATGCAGAGTATCTGTCGCAGCTATTTTGTAATTTTCAAAATTTTACGATTTTTTTAATTTTAATAATGTGAAAATGTTCTTATTACCAAAACGAACGAATCTAGTGTAATAAATCGAGTGTTTCACCAAATGAAAAAAAAATTAAATTGAGTAAATGAAACTAAAATTCCATTTTTACAATTGTTATTGCCACAGTCGAAATTCATTCTAAAGTTCTTAGCATGATAAAAATATAGTAAGGTAGAACCGCTGAGAGTCACTTTTAAAATTCTTGACGTTTCCAAACAATTTAATTTTTAAATTTACTCACAAACTCACACACACAATTTCATTTTCAATGTCAAGCAACAACAATTTCGTACAATTTCAATTTTTTATTTTCACTTTTATATGATTTTAAAATGTTGGCAAACTTCAAAAAAAAATCATGGCCGACAAATTGAGAGAACGGTTATACCTTTGCTATGTTTTTATCATGGTTCTTACTGTGTAAAAATCTCCCACGCCAATATTTAATTACTTTTAAATAATATGACTTTTAAGCTAAGTCGTGCGAGTAAATGTGTTAGATGAATGCCTATGGTGATACAGCGCGTATACGTTACACGCGCAACAACGAGTATATGAGAACGAGTGGTTATTTCTACTTTTATTTAGTTTAGTTTTTTTCAAGTTTTCATTTAAATACAGTTTCGCGATGGAATCTTGTTCTTTATACAGAATTGAAGATAATGCATTTTATAAGATAGGCGTAACACCATTTTTGACCAAAAATACGTTTTTATCGAAAAATGTAACAACTCCTGAGATTCGCTCATATACATATGTATTCGTTATAGAACAAATCTTTTTTCTATAATTTTTAGTATTTTATTTGCTTAAGCACTCTCTGAAATTGTACGACGAATAATTTTGTTGAACCCCTTAACCTAAAAAAGTTGGTATTTAGAAGTCAATTTGATCCACGGTTTCCAGGACCAAATTATGTATTTCACAAAAATGTTTCTAAAAAATTGACCTAAGGATCAACCATTTTAGTAGTTATTCCCCACTAGACCATACGATACAAATTTCGATTAGGCTCAGATTTACATGTGGTTTTTATATAAGTTTTTAATCTTACAAAGTTGCACAAATTAATTGGAAACTACGGAAGTTATTCACCAAAATAAACTAAACGTATTTTGCGGTAAATTTTTATTACATCAACAAAGAAGTTGTTTGAGTAAAGAAACTACTGAGGCAAAGAATATTTATTAGTAACAGTGTTAGGCAGTATTGATAACAAAAGTACTCAGAACTCGGTTCTCAAAAGGATCGACGATACTAGATTTTTTAAAGTATCCGTACTGAGTACTCTAAAGTACTCAGAACCCACAAAAGAACTCGAAAGTACTCAGAGCTCGGATGTACTCAATACTCAACAATACTCTGTACCAATCCTAACTTTGATACATGTATTAAGGATTGATCCAAGGTTCTCAGTATGAGTTCTGATTACATTAACTGTTACTCAGAAATGATGTTACTTAATTTCGAGTTTCAATAATTTAGAAGTGTGCACAATACTTGTACTAGGAATGTTAATCCCGGCTAACGGGATCCCGGCCTTTTTAAAGTCCCAAAAATCTCCGGATTCTTGGCAAATAATCCCGGCATTTTCGGGATTTGTAATTTGCACTGATGGCAATAATACAAACTCCTTTTCTTGACCAGTATTGGCCATATTTCTTCTTTTTTTTTTAATAATAAATATTTTTTTTTTAAATGTCTAGCTCATTATACATATAACACCGCGCGATAGTAAATTTTAAGCACAAATATCAATATATTCGCGAAACCTTGGGCCAAATATAGTAACATTGCGTTTTTAGTTTTTCACTCTGACGTCAGTAATTCAAAAATGATTTAAAAAATTCAGAGAAATGTGCCTAGAGAAGAGGTATGGGCATAAAATTATTGAGGAAATCCTGTAGAGTTGAAACAGATTCAAGTTTAGAGTGCAGAAGGGCTGGTAAATATTGAAAATGTAATTTTAAATTTTATTTCGCAATATTTGTTTTTGAAAAAATTATATCGCACACCTAAATCTAAAGTGCGATCAACTCCAAAAAAATGTATGGCAATTTTTGTTTTTTTTTGCATAAATCAATTTATAGGACTTATTTTTTTTACGGTTATATACATTAAATTAAAAACATAACATGTTTTTGTATTAATTGAGCTGAATATGTACAATCCAAAAGAAGTTACATTTCCCTCTATGAATTTTGAGTTAGCTCACTTTAGATCTAGGTGTGCGATATGTTTAGAACTTATATAAACTCGATAACATCCTCGAATTTCGACCTTAGAAATTTATCAGCTTAAAAAATTACCTATTCGTCCTTGTAAATCCAAAAACTTTTATTTTTTTTAATTCTAAAGAAATTTCCTCTTTCATTTGGTACACATATTTTTATTCTACATACATTGCATTTTTAAATAATTTCTGAAATCAATCATATCTTTGAAATTACGAAGTCCTTCAAAATAAATCCAGACGTCTGAGAGACAAAATAAAAACGCCTGGCAAAATATATATTTTTTTTTCACTTTAATTTCAACATATTTTGATTAAAAGAAAAATACTGATAAAAATAAAATATGTCACACAAACAACAAATAATATAATCGATAATCGCAAGAGGCTATTGCCTGAAAATTTTAAAATGCACTTAGTGGTATTGTGCTACTTTGATAGCACGGCTCAGTAATCATAGTCAACTTATGTACAGTAGACTGCATCCCTCCCCATACAGAAAAAAAATCGGTACTGTTTTTCCACTGGAATTATAAAATCTATTATATTTTAAGACTTGCACCAAAATATCTCGCAAAAACATTAAGATTTACGTGAGCTGAACCGATTTGAAAATACCTCCAAAAATTTAGTTCTTTTATTAATAAAAAGTTCCTTTTTTAACATTTTTCGAAAAAAAATACCTCAGATGACTAAACTGTTTAAATTTAAAAAGTTTGTATAGAAATATTTAAAAAAATTTGTCTACGGAAACATAATAATGAGATTTTTGATGTTGTTTTTGAACTTTTTTCAAAGACGGGTTTATGAAAAACTTGAGGGTCATTCCATTGAAAAGAGGAAAATGACATAAATTTAAATATGCGCTAATTATCTCCAAAGTTACCAAATTGACTATGATGCTGGCATGAAAACTATTCAGTGCTTGTTGGCAGACGATAGTGTGCGGATGTATTTTTTTTTATTTTTGAAGTGTGTTCATGTAAAAATTGTTCGTAAGTATTCTTGTGTAAAGTGTGCAATCTATAACGCATTCTTTCCGTTTTTTCCCATCAATATTATAATAAAATTGTGTTTTGTTGGCTTTAAAGATATTTCAAGTAACAATAAGATGCATATTTTTAAAGAGAAAAATTTTGCATAGGTGCAAAGGGGAGGATTCGACAACCCCTTTCGACAATTTGTCGAAACCTCCCTTCTGTTTTTTTTTTTACTTAGCAAGTAATATTTTACATCTATCAAGATGCCAAATATTTATAAAAAAAGGTTTCCGGAGAAAATCATCGACGAAGATAATATGAAAAAAGCCATCGAGGAGATAAAACAAAAGAAAGAAACACCAACAAGCGCTGCTCGAAAATATGGCTTGAAGCGTACAACACTATCATCTCGAATTTCAAAAGAGCAAACAAATGTGGGAACTGCTAAAGATTTTCAGTCTAAGTTTTCTTCGAACAAAGTACTTACAGCTACGCAAGAAAAGGAACTAATGCTTTACTTCAAAAAGTGTACAAATCTACATCATGGATTGACGTATGACTTGGCTAGACGGCTCGTTTTCGAGTTTGTTTCTACATACAAAATAAAACATCCACCAAAAACAAGCTGGGATTGATTGGCTAAAATGATTTATGCATCTAAATGAAGCAATTAGTCTCCGCAAACCTGAAAACACTAGCATATCACGCATTTTTGGATTTTCTAACGAAGCTGTTTTTTTTTTTTATTTTTTTCAAACCTGAAAAAAGTATACGAATTACACACTTTCCCTCTGACGGAATATACAACATAGATGAGACTGGAAAGTTTTGAGAATATAAACCTACCACCTGAACCAATTTGTTTGTCTACAGAGGTTATACAGAGCTTACCATCTGAAACGAATTGCTTCTCTCCAAAGGTGATCCGTCCACTACCAATAGTGAGGAAAAAGAGAACTATTGCTAAAAATCAAGGCAAGTCAAGAATTTATACGCATTCTCCAGAAAAATCACGCTTGGAGTAATTGAAAGAACAAAGCATAAAAAAATTGAAGCCACCAAAAAGGCTAAAATTTTGTAAAAAAAAAACAAAAACATGGCAAAAACTAAAAACTAAAATACAACGAAAGATAAGTTCCTCGTCATCAAGTGAAAACGGTTCTTATAGCCTGGCTGATTCTGATAAATCATATGACTTTGGTGACGATGAAAAGCACAACATTGAGCGACCAGCATTGCCCACACCTGAACATCCACCAGGAACTTCATGCGCGCAAAGCAAAATTTTTTTTTTAACTTCGATTTTTCAAATTAAGATGTTCGTTAAAATGAAAGTTATACTTCATTTTTATGCTTAAGTTGTTTATGTTTTTGTTCGAGAAAATTGTTATTGTATTGAAATAAATAATGTTTATGAATTGAAAATCCTACTCAGAGTTTTTTCCAATGAAGTATTTTTCTATTTGGCATGTTTAACTGCTATGTTTGATAAATGTCGACCCCTCCCACCCAATGTCGAAGCCACCCAGATGATTGGCGAAGCCTCCCTGAAAATGGGAGGTTTCGTCATACATATATTTTATTCCTAATTATTTGATTAGAACTTTGAAATAAAATAAAGTAGTACATTAACAACCAATCGGATGTGTCACAAATATACATGGCATCAATAATTGTGAAAGGAGATATTTGTTTCTTATTCTCTATTTCTCTAAAAAAAAACATTTTCTCTTAACCTGTCGAAGCCTCCCCCTTCTACCCTACTTGGCTCTTTCCACGCATAAAAGATGACTAATGGCGCTTTGCTTATGGTCTGATTATGGCAACTTAACGTAACTTACGGCTCTTTCTTAAAAATTCTGTTAAATGGGTGTTGCTTCTAATTGAACAACCGAAACTTAACGTAACTTAATGCCACGTCGAAATCTGTTTCATTTTGATTATCTAAGTTCTACGTTCCGTTAAGTTAAGTTAAGTTGCAATAATCAGGCTTTAAAGTGGTTTTGTATGCGCCTACGTGCCTCACAGCACAAAGCGCATGGATCCCTTCGATCAGTATAAATTTGGATCTAGTTTCCATAGAATTAGCAAAGGACAAGGTTAGGTTAGGTTAGGTTAGAGTGGCTGCCCCGCGCAGAGCGCGGAGCACACGTATGCTGGAAAAGCCCGTTGTGATACCACTGGCCGAAGCCATTTGTTTTATATAGCACAAAAAGTCGAGAACGTTCACCGAGTTCAAATCGGCTAAACAATTTACAAAGTACTTGTTGAAGAATTGGTTGCGCATGTTGGCCAGGGCGGGACAATGGCAGAGACAGTGTTCGATGGTCTCCACCTCCTCCTCGTCTCTGCAACTGCGACAGAAATCGTTGGTGAGGTATCCTAACCTCTTTCCGTGTGTGCCCATCAGGAAGTGTCCGTTGATTACCCCGACTACTAATCTGAGAGAGGAGCGGTCCAGCCGGGTGAGAGCTATGGATCGCTTTACATCAATCTTTGGCCATATTTGCCCGGTAATATGGCAGGTGGTTTCCACAGCCATCCTGGTATTTACCTCCTCAACCAGTTTCGCCTTTAGTCTGTGTTTGCAGGAGGTAGCAAAGGACTAGAGGTGCGTAAAAAGGGAATGTCGAGTTGAGGGAGCTTCCCATCTCAATGTTGAAAAAGGATGGACGTTCTCAGTTCATTTTCGAAAAATGGGGTGTTATTCATACCCGGTCGTAATTCAGTTTCACATCATCGCAGTAACATCTCTTATTATTGCTCATTTTTTACGAATATGTGCATTCATTTTTTTATGTGCATATGCACATATTCATGTTTGTTTGTGTGAATCCTCCCTTTTAATTTAAGATTGTATGGCGGCGATAAAAGTCGTCAGGTAAGAAACTCAAAATTTATATGGTAAAATCATTTAATTTTCAACAGCACAGAGTCCCTTCCAAAAAAAAAGAAAAAACAACTACTAAAATTCAATAAAATTAAGTGAAACAATAAACTTATGTAGTATCTGCCCACTTCCATCTTCGCTGACCACCAACACTTTCAGCACGCATCAACATCAACAATTCGTCCGCAGACACATACAAAAGCAACAGCAATAACAACATCGTGAGTGACAGTACAATCTCTGTTGATACACAAATGATTATACATACATACATATGTATGTATATATGTAAGTACATATGTACGCAGAACATGCGTCCAAACGATTGCTATTGACGGAATTCTGCATTCAACAACCAGCAACAACATCATTTTTTAACCTCAACAAAGACATTACAATCAAATATGTATTGCAGTCTACGCGCTGTGACTTTTCGATCGTTTCATTGCTCATTTACTATTCTTTCATGAGATGCACTGGAATGTCCGTACCTACCCTGCAAAAAATTGTGCGACGAATCTGTAAATAATATATTCCAGGATTAGTCTCAATCGGTTACAATTCGGCATTAAATATGTAGTCACAATTAGTCTCATACAGGTGTTATTGGGGATCATTCAGCCTCGACTCATCCCTTACGAGCATAGTTGGAGATCAATTAGTCACCGACCCATCTCTAACGGGTACAATTAACGATTCAATCATACATATGTAGGCAGTGTTGCCGTTTTGATTCATATACATATCGTCGTTTAAATTACAAAACCGCGTACCTGACATTTTCTGCCAAAAATTGGATTTGCTCACACAAGCTCTTGGCTAAAGAGCGAAATACACCACACAAGCGGTTTGACAAACCAAGCG
>NW_016161877.1:45990-47552 GCF_001687245.7 Rhagoletis zephyria | reverse complement strand
ATCGCTGAAACTGGCATCGATGTATCGTCAATTTAGCGACTTTAGGAAACTGTAAACATCGATGGCAAACATCGAATTTTGACCCGATATTATCGATGTTTCAAAAATATCAATGCATCGTTTGCATCCCTACGTACAGATGAAGAGTGTAATCACCCTGCAGTACGGGGGAGCGACTACAGGACTGCTGAATCGGTAGCTACCTGTAGCTCGTTTCTGTAACAATTCTCTACCAAGGCGAATTGAGATATGNCAATTACCGACCGACTACTTGCAGTGTATTTCATCGATTACTTTTACAAGGCAATGTCCTAGGCGGTAGTCACCATCGGCTCTCTCTGCACTACCGGGAGTTACTAAAGTAGTCGCTTGCGTGATTTATGCGCGCCCTCTGTCGTAGTTTTTCGCTATTCTACTTACGACTGGTTCGACTCTGCACTACCATGTGCACTACCACGGGTTAATAGAGTAGCTACTTACCTAGGAGTCGGTGAAGTAGCGGTTCAAAAGTAGCGATTGACTCCAGCAGTACTGGAGGGCAGCTATGCCTTCGTGTATGCTTCGTATATGCAGACATGTGCACTTTTTTGCCCGCGCAGTAGCGAAAGTGCGAGCGCGGGCTGGAGAAAGGGAAAAACAGTTTACGGGAGGAAGGGTATGGAAAGTTGCGAAAAAATTATTTATATCTCACCGACATCATGTTCATCGCAGTACGGCTGCGTAGGGTTCGAACGACACTATCGATATTGAGTAAGTATCGATACTTAGGGTATAAAAATGAGTACTTTAATACTCGATACCTTATTTGGTGATTTTACTCGATACTTTGCAAAGTACTCGTAGCATCGAATACTTTTTAAAAAACACACTTTTTAAATTTTTCTTCCATTTCTTTCTTTGCTATATGGATTACTATCATTCAATTTTGTCCATCACTTAAAATAAACTGAAATTGCGTGTAGTCTGTTGCATATCATAAGCCAAATAAGTTAAAGTTTAATGGCCATATTCCTAAAAAATAGAGTAGTAGAAAGAGCTTAATAAAATGACATTTTCATACATTTTTCAGTTTATAAACCTTTTTTATTTTTTATGAATAAGGTCATAAAACTTTGTGCAAAGTTCACGAAAATGCAGAATTTTTAGAAACTTTTTGGGTATGCAGTTTTGTAACCTATTCAAATTTACGTGTAGCCAAATTATTACGTGTAGCCTACTACCGTTGACTTTTAATTCAAACTTGCACATTATTATACTAAAATTGAAAATGCATACCCAAAAAAATTTAAAAAAATGTCTTAAANTATATATATATATATATATATATATATATATATATATTTGTATGTATGTACATTTAACATTAAAATTACTTCTAACGTGAAGGTAAGTTCTGCAATGAAATAAAAATCAAATATTTTAAATTTATATTGTTTTATTTTCAGGAAATAACTAGATATACGATTGAAGAATAAAATATTTTAAGTATCCCAAAAAACGTATTTTAATGAGTCCGATACTGAGTAGTATCGATACTTTTGCCCTGATACTTTTAGGGTATC
>NW_016161877.1:42439-45819 GCF_001687245.7 Rhagoletis zephyria | reverse complement strand
CTCATATACACAATAAGCCATCGTTCGGACTTCGCTCCGATAGGAGTAGATTTGTTCCGTTTTGTCGAAAAAATTTGAAACCTAGTCCTCTGTTTCACTCAACTGAAAATCTGCTCCGTTTTGATGCATCAACAAATTTACTCTTCAAATAGAAAGGAGGTGGGGTTTTTAATAGCAAACCAAAAGTAATATTTTACCTTTTTATCGACACGATTGTTACATTGGTGAGCTACAGCAACTTTGCAAATACACTTCAATTCGTGAATAGGACCTCACAATCGCCCGATTTGAACCTGATCGAAAAATATTGCTCTGTCTAAAGTTCTGTAATTGCGTCGTTGCCCACCGATGTAACAATTGTCCCGGTAAAGAAAAAATGAAATAACTTTTTATTAATTTTAACCAAGGCATTTTAACTTTAATGATAATTGCTCGCTGGATTAAGGCGCCTTTACACGGGTCGATTTTCTAGTAGATTTTTGTCGTTCAACCAAAATCGACCCGTGTAAATGACATCGCAACCACTAGCTGGTCGATTTTGCAGTCTACAGATATCGACCCATATAAGGCCGCTTTAGCTCCTTATTTGTACAAGGATACGAGGAGAAATGAATTGGTTTTTATAAAGATAATAAATGCACATCTTCTACGAATATTTGATATTTACTTCCATTTTTGTAGTCCGAACCCAGCAAAGAGCGCTCGGTGAAGGTCAGCTAGTGATCAAATTTGCCAACAGGGCTGCCAAACATACATAGCTATGAAGTGCCATATTGAGGATAAAAAAGTGCTAAAACGTGCCAAATAGAAAATTAAAAGTGCCAAAATAGGTGTCATTCTCTTTAGTTCTTCCCATTAGCATCAAAATTAGACAAATTAAAACAAAAGCCAAATGTCAAAGTAAGATAAACCAGTTGTATACACTATAGAAATTAGAAAATTTTAGTTGAGAAAAAGAAGTACACGCAAAGGATTTCACAAAAATGTATTTAAATTTGCTTTTTTTTCAAAAGTGCCATTTTGGCACTTTGTGCAAAATGGAAAAATTCAGTGCCATTTCAAGTAAAATAGTTCCAAAATGGCACGCTTTGAGCCAAGTTGGCAGCCCTGATCGCCAAGTTTTTTATTTAAAAAAGCACCAAAATACTGAAAATAGCGCAATTTTCCCCAAAAAAAAACACCAATTTTGTGTTGCTGTGTTTAATGGTATTTTCGCATATAAAGCTGTATGTTCAAATATTTTAAGTAATCACACAATGTAACTTGTAAATATATCCAACTATGCGCAGTTAATCAATTTAATAAATTTAATTTGCAAAATCTTTTTTTATTCGTAAAACAATTTCCAAAACTTGGTTTTCTAGAGGCTTTATTTTCATGCAATTGCTTACTTTTGTACAAATGCGCACACCCAGCTGATTAGCAGAATATTCTATGGATTCCGTGATAGAGACTGTGTGAAAATATTGCGTTTAGATTATCTTGGAGCATATTATCCAGAGGAGAAGCTCGGCCAAACACTAGCACTGATGTACAGATTTTTCGCGTAGCTATGCGCTGTATTTGGCAACCAAATAGGCTTATGCTTGTACGGCTTTGTAATTTTTTGTAACTTTACACCCAAAAAAAGGGTGCTTATCTTCCAAGAATAAAAAATATAAGTATGCCACTCTGCGTCTTTTTACAAATGCTTCGTTTAAAAAAAAATAATATTAAAATCGGTTTAGTACTTTGAGAAATAAGTCGTTACAAACGTACTCCATATAATCAATTTTATATAATAGTATAGATATAGTTCATTACATCCGTTTTTAAAACTTTATACAGAGTTAATAAAATGTCAACAAAGGGGTACAATAAAGTGCAAGTTTCAAGTGTCTGTAAAATAGCGGTGACTTTTGACAATTTTTTTGTTGATAGTGCTGCGCATTTTCTCTCATACAAAGTATGCTCGACAAAACTTTTATATGGAATAAAATGCGCAGCACTGTCAATACAAAATAAATGAATTTGAAAAATCGGGGCTGTTTTAGAGTCACCTCAAACTTCCACTTAATTACACTATAATTGAATGGGCTACAAAACTGCATATCAGAAATTTTTCTAAACATATTATTAACTTATTCACTGCAGGTCATTAGGATGGCACACTCCTATGTTGACCTTTTTTAAGAACTGTTTCCAGCTCTCGAGAAAAACGAAAAAATCATATAAAATGCTGCCCAAGAAATGGAAAATAAACTTTCTTTTAAGTTTTAGTTTGTAAAAAATTTTAAAATTGCATTTACCCGTAGAATATGCTATATCGTCACTAGACACGGATAAAGGCGCGAGCTCAAAAGTTGACGGCGAAAAAAGACGCATAAAAAAATTTCAGCGTCAAATACTCCTAACATACTTCGCCAAAGTTTTTTATAAGCATCTTTTTTTGCAAAATTTTTTTAACCGCTTTTTTTCACCGTCAAAACACCAGCGCGCCTTTATTCGTATGTAGTGACGATATTTTTACAAAAAATTTATATTAAATAAACAAACGGAAAACTGTAAATCAGCCGTGCCCAGCGCAGGGCACTTGCCTATTGAATTCTGCCAGCGCAGGGCACTTGCTTATGGAGTTCCGCTGGCGTTGGGCATGCCAGCTGTAAATACTAAGAATTAAAAGGGTGTGCAATTCAAATGACGAGGAGTGTATATGAGTAGATGTGATCACTACCGCAAGTAAACGCGAGCTGAAAGCGTGATTGTGTTAGTGTGCCAATTACGTCCCTCCAGTACTGCTGGAGTCAATCGCTACTTTTGAACCGCAACTGCACCGACTCTTGGGTAAGTAGCTACTCTATTAACCTGTGGTAGTGCACATGGTAGTGCAGAGTCGAACCAGTGGTAAGCAGAATTTTTCGCTACGACAGAGGGCGCCCATAAATAACGTCAGTGACTACTTTAGTAACTCCCGGTAGTGCAGAGAGAGCTGATGGTGACTACCGCCTAGGACATTGCCTTGTAAAAGTAATCGATGAAATACACTGCAAGTAGTCGGTCGGTAATTGACGGTGTTTATCAGGTAGCTACTGAAGGGGTTTGAATGAATTTGCGTTCGCTTTGTTACGCTCTCGCATGTATTTGCATGTGATGCTTACGCTCTTTAAGCAGGCGCTCACTCTCTGTCCATGCTTGTATATGAGCAAATTTGACATCGATATAACTGTTGCCAACTTTGTGCCTTTCGCAAGAAATTAAGTGCGTTTGGGGAATTAAAAGGCGAAAATTTTTTAGTTTTGCGCTTGTTTTGTTCTTTGGTGCCCTTTTCAAGGCAATTTTATAATAAAAACGTGATTCTATGGTGACATTGTAATTGACTTACACATATGTTAGTGTTTGGC
>NW_016161877.1:41166-42407 GCF_001687245.7 Rhagoletis zephyria | reverse complement strand
CACGATCCAGAAAATAAAGGTCGCGCCATTCGCGGACCGCTAACCCTCTCTTCGTCGATTTGACAGCATCCACCTAATCGCTGACGTCATAAAATACTTTTGTTTACATTCCCTGTTGCCAACTTCATGCTTTTCGCACCAAATTTAGTGGGTATTCAAAACGCGAAAATTTTTGACACCAAATTAGAAAATCTTAAAAAAACGGGAGCAAAATTTATAGCAATCGTAAGTGTGGTAAGCAACTTTACAAAAATTTTAACAAAATCATGGCACAGTGACAATCATAAGCGACAACAAAATATGTGGCAGACGTTCAATCATGCCAGAAGAAATCAACCGTCGTGCAAGAAACATTGATTTTTATTAATTTGAATCGGCATCCGTACAATAAAATGATGTATGCATATAAAGTCTATAAAATACACCAATAAAAATTTGGTGCTTTTTCAAATTCAAAGCTTGGCAATACTGCCTTTTGTCCGATGCTTCATCTTTTTCTTGTCGAGTTCGTCTTGCTCGCTCATTCGGGTATTTATTGACGTCACGGCCCGTTGCTCTCAGCTCGATTGGAGCAATCTTGTATTCTATCATTCTTGCATCAGTGCCGATCAAACACGAGCTCACAAAGGCAAAAGAGATGTGTATCAGCGACGTTACTCATGAACGAAAGACATAAGATCACGTAAGAACAAGAGAGTGAAAAAAGTCGATTTTTTTAGCGGGTTCTACGCCATCTTGTTTCACTGGAAAACGAGCGAAAAGTAAACAAAGCAAAGAAAACAACGAAACCCAAAATTAGCCAAAATTATTGTCAGCCACTTTAAACGCACAATTTAGGTAAAATGATGCAACAAAATGCTTTGAAATGTGTTGTCATGTTGAATTAACTCTTCTTTACTTGAATAAAAGTGTAAAATAGTGGTGCTTGTGATGTAAACAAACGCCCAGCTGACGAACCCGCTTTCGCAAACTTTTTTCTCAAAACCAGTTACAAATACAACGTCGCGTTTTTACGGGATCTTGTATTTTTGGTTCATGGACGTTACTGCGCTATACCACATACATACACACATAAACGTATTTGAGCTAAACAGCGATCACTGCCCTGCAAAAAATGGGACTAATCCGGGATGACTCCGGGAGCAATCGCAAAGGAGCATGCGACTAATACCACTTTTGATCTCTTTATATGGAATGAACTGATCGCTTTTGTTCGAGCATGTCCTATGAAGAGACTAATT